>NC_022012.1:19075226-19086004 GCF_000317375.1 Microtus ochrogaster
CTTTTCCATATGAAGTTGAATATTGTTCTTTCTAGGTCTATGAAGAATTTTTCTGGGATTTTGATGGGCATTGCATTGAATCTGTAGATTGCCTTTGGTAAGATTGACATTTTTACTTTATAAATCCACCTAATCAAGAGCCTGGGAGATCTTTCCATTTTCTGGTCTCTTCTTCAATTTCTTTCTTCAAAGATTTAAAGTTCTTGTGATACAAGTCTTCCACTTGTTTGGTTAGAGTTACTCCGAGATATTTTATGGTATTTGTGGTTATTGTGAAGGGTGTTGTTTCTCTGATTTCTTTCTCAGCCCTTTTATCATCTGTCTACAGGAGGGCTACTGATTTTTTATTAAGTTAATCTTGTATCCTGCTACATTACTGAAGGTATTTATGAGTTGTAGAAGATCCTTGGTAGAATTTTGGGGGTTGCTTATATAAACTATCATATCATCAGCAAATAGAGTTTGACTTATTTTTTTTTATTTGTATCCCCTTGATCTCTTTTTGTTTTCTTATTGCTCTAGTTAGAACCTCAACTACTGTATTGAATAGATATGGAGAGAGTGGACAACTCTCCATATTGTTCCTGATTTCAGTAGGATCACTGGGAGTTTCTCTCCATTTAGTTTGATATTGGCTGTTGGCTTGCTGTATATTGCATTTATTATATTTAGGTATGTTCCTTGTATCCCTGTTCTCTCCAAGACCTTTATCATGAAGGGATGTTGTATTTTGTAAAAAGCTTTTTCAGCATCTAATGAGATGACCCTGTAATCCTGTGAGGTTTTTTTTTTTCAGTTTGTTTATATGGTAAATTACATTGACAGATTTTCATATGTTGAAAATCTTCATCTCTGGGATGAAGCCAACTTGATTATGGTGGATGACTTTTCTGATATGTTCTTGGACTCGGTTTGCCAGTATCTTGGCATCAATGTTCATGAGTGAGAATGGTCTGTAATTCTCCTTCTTAGTAATGTCTTTATGTGGTTTGGGTATCAGTAGAATTGTAGCCTCATTTAAAAAAAGTTTGGCAATGTTCATTCTGTTCCTATTGTGTGCAACAATTTGGGGAGTATTGGTATTAGTTCTTTGAAAATCTTGTAGAATTCTGAGCTGAAACCATTTGGTCTTGGGTTTTTTTTTTTGGTTGGGAGACTTTTGATGACTGTTTCTATTTCTTTAGCAGTTATAGGTCTGTTTCTAATTTTGTATAGTACAAGTTTTTGAAATATGACCTGATGATTCTTTGGATTTCCTCTGTGTCTATTGTTATGTTCCCCTTTTCATTTCTGATTTTGTTAATTTGGATATTCTCTATCTTTTGCTTAGTTTGGATAAAGTTTTGTCTATTTTGTTGATTTTCTCGAAGAACCAACTCTTTGTCTCATTGATTCTTTGTATTGTTTCTTTGCTTCTATTTTGTTGATTTCAGCTCTTTATTCTGAGCTGCTATCTGTCTTTCTTGTATGCAAGCAGAATTATGGATTCTGTTTTCATATCTGTAACTGCGTAAACGAATACAGTAATATATATATATATATATATATATATATATATATATATATATATATATACAGCTTTAATAGACTTACAGAACCACCGTTCCTGCGGAGACCAGGAAAGCAGAAGCAGCAGCTGGGAGCACGCTCCTCAAATTTATATGCAAACATTAGCCCGAGGCGAACACGCCCCCTAAGGGGCGGGACTTATCCCTACACATATCCAATCTGTTAGCCTATGCCTTTTTATAGGTGAGTTGAGTTCATTCATATTAAGGGATATTAATGACCAGTGGTTGCTAGTTCCTGTTATTTTAGTTCTTGTTGTTGATGATGTTATTGTGTGTGATTTTTCCTTCTTTGGAATTTGCTGCTGTGAGATCATCTGTTGCCTGTGTTTTTGTGGATGTAGCCAACTTCTGTGGGTTGGAGTTTTCCTTCTAGTAATTTGTGTAGCGGTGGGTTTTTGGCTCAGTATTGGTTAAATCTGGATCCGTTATGGAATATCTTGTTTTGTCCTTCTATGGTGATAAAAGTTTTGCTGGGTATAGTAGTCTGGGCTGGCATCCATGATCTCTTTATGTCTGCATAATGTTTGACCAGGACCTTCTGACTTTCATTGTTTCCATAGAGAAGTCAGGTATAATTCTGATAGATCTGCCTTTATATGTTACTTGGCCTTCTTCTTTCTCAGGTCTTAATAGTCTTTCTTCATTCTGTATGTTTAGTGCTTTGATTATTATGTGGCGAGGGGACTTTTTTTATCCAGTCTGTTTGGTGTTCTGTAAGTTTCTTGTATCTTCATAGGTATATTATTCTTTAGGTTGGGAGAGTTTTTTCTATGAGTTTGTTGAATATATTTTCTGTGCTTTTGAGTTAAACATCTTCTCCTTCTATCTCTATTATTCTTCGGTTTTGTCTTTTCATGGTGTCCCATATTTTTTGAATATTTTGTATTAAGCTTTTGTTAGATTTAATGTTTTCTTTGATCAATGAGTCTATTTCCTCTATCTTATCTTCAGCATTTGAGATTCTCTCTTCCATCTCTTGTATTTTTCTGTTTATGCTTGCATTTGTCATTCTTGATTGTTTTATCGTAATTTTTGTTTCTATAATTCCTTCAGTTTGTGTTTTCTTCATTGTCTCTATGGTGGTTTTCACATCTTAAATCGTTTCTTTTATGTGTTTGATTGCTTTTATTTGGCTTTCTTTAAGGGATTTGTTGATTTCTTCCAATTTTTTGTTTGTTATTTCCTCCATTTCTTTGAGGAAATTTTTCATTTCATCTTTATGGACCTCAAACATTCTTCTAATGTTATTTTTAGATCATTTTCTTCTGCTTCATCTATATTTGGGTGTTCAAGTCTTGCTGTTATAGGGTCAGAAAGTCTTGCTGTTATAGGGTCACTAGTTTTTATTGGTGTTGTGTTGTTCTTTGTGGTGTTGCATGTGTTCTTACCTTGTCTACCCATCTTATCCTGTGATTGGCGTAGTTGGGGCTGTGTCTCTGGTGATCAATTTTCCAGGTGCCAGTAGATCCAAGGCTCAGATGATTACTCCTCATGATACAGTCAGGGCCATGGTTTCAGTCACCCTGGAGATGACTCGGTGTTCCTGGAAATTGTTCGGTGCTCCTGGTGGTCAACTATGCAATACCTGGGTCTTTCAGGACTGTTTGCATGGAGGTTACTTGCTTGGGGCTGCTCCCTCAGAGGTCCTTGACTCATGTGTGCCTGGTCCTGCAGAGGTCTCTGGCTTGGGCTTGCTTCCTCATTGGTGGCTCCCTTATACCTGCTCCTGTAGAGGTTGCTGCCTTGGGCCTGCTCAGGTGGCGGTAACTGGTTCAGGCCTGTTCCTGCAGATGTCCCAGCTCCTTAGGTGGTTCCTGACTGGTGCCTGGTCCCACAAATGTCTCTGGTTTAGGCCTGCTCCCTCAATGGTCACTCCCTTGTACCTGCTCCTGTGGAGGTCATTTCCTAGAGCCTGCTCCAGCAAAGCTCCAATATCATCTTTATTAAGCAGAAGACTGATGTTATAAGCTGTAAACAAACCTGCCTTTGCTTCAGAGGGTAATGAGATCTCTGTTCTATGATGTTTACACTATCAGCATCTTTTCTTTCTTATTCTCTCTGTGTGTAAGTGTGTGTGTGCATGCACATGTGTGTGTGTCTGTTCAAGACAGGGTTTCTCTGTGTAGCCCCGACTGTCCTGGAACTCTTTCTGCAGACCAGGCTGTCCTCGAACTCAGAGACCCACCTGCCTCTGCCTCCAGAGTGTTGGGATTAAAGGTGTGTACCACCACACCAAGCATATCAGCATCTCTTCTATTATAATTTAAAGCGACTGGTTCCTTTTGCTCACAGGATGTGCAGAAAGCTGAGAGGCCCATGGAGAGTTATTTCCCAATATGTTGATAGTATTATTCTTTCTTCAAACTTCCTGAGTCAAAGCTGGGGCAACTCACATGGTAGCTGAGGTTCGACTTGGTCTCTTCATTTGCATATATGGTGGTCAGGCAGATCTGAAGGCTGTGTTCCCCTGGTATTGTCAATTAAAACCACCTTACTGGGATTCTTACACCAGCTGAATAGACCAGAAATGTGACGTGGGAAACAATTAACTCAAGGAGACTGAGTCCTGCAGCATACTCTGTCTCACCCTGCTGCCAGCCCAGACTGAAAAGGAAGGGGATTAAACCTAGCTTCTTGCTGTGGGCCATGGCAAAGTCACAGATCATATTAAAAAGCACATGGAAACTACATAAGGTAGCACTGTTCAGAAGGCATGTGTGCGGACGGCAGTACGGATGCAGCCTGCGGTTCTTGCCAAAAGATATCCACTCCAATACATACAAAAAATCCCTCTGTGTAGGCTGACCTTTGTACAGTGTGTGCTGAGAAGAATGGAGACTGGGCCAGTGAGATGGCTCCACAAGTACGAGCCCTTGTCACCAAATCTGATGACTCAAGTTCAATCCCTGGAACCTGAATAGTGAACGCAGAGAACTGACTCATGCGAGCTGTACTCTGACCACACGTGTGCACAGGTAGGTACATGCACATGCCCATGAAAATAAAAAAATAAATAAATCTGAAAAGAAAACTTTTGAAATCGAACTAAATGCCCATAGGGCTGTGCTGTAATTTGGGGTGCATATGAAACAGCCTTGGGGGTGGACTTAGACAGTTCACTCACTGGACTGAACCCCCATGTCCTCACTGCCTTGGGAAAGCATCTGAAACAGCTCTCTTTGTCACTTCACAGACAACGCTGCAGCCAGGATCCGACCCCCCAGACTACTCTCTCCAGCCCCTTGAGAAGCATGCCATCAAGGTCTATCCACAAAGAAAAAAAAAGTCTAAGATCAAGTCACAAAAATCCACCTATCGCTGAGCTTCCCCAAGATCAGGCCACAGAATTCCACCAATCCCAGGCCATTCTGGAAAACTCTGTGCCCCCACCCACCCCACAAGAAAACCTTTGTAAAGCCAGTCTCCAGCTTAGTTCTTTGCTGCTTCCCTCCCAAGCAAAGGCAGCCACCTTCCTGTGTCTTTTCCAATAAGTCTTGTGTAATGTTTGTGTGTGTGCAGTGTGACTTTGTAGTATCCCTTGATTCTAGACTTTTATTTTTCCCTTCAGCGCTGTAACACAGTAGGGGATTAATAAGATTAGAATTTCTTGCATGATTTTCTCAAAGAATTGATCAATTATTTAAAAATTGCTTCTGGGCTTTTCCCAGTCCTGGGACTCTTTGCCCTAGGAATAGGGAGGTGAGGGAAAGTGGGCCTGGAGTATAGAACAGAGGGCAGGACTGGAGGGGAGGTGAAGGGCAGAAGAGATAAGGGGCCCTGAAGAGCAGAACCATGTCTTGCTCTCGACTCCAAAGTGATAGCTACAAAGGAACTCAGGAATGGAAACATGCAGCCGTTGATATGGAAACGAAAACCTCAAGTGCAAAGATGTGAAACCAACTGCCTAGGACAGTGGTCCTCAACCTTCCTAATGCCGTAAGCTTTTAGTACAGCTTCATATTGTCATGACCTCCCACCATAAAATTATTTTGGTTGCTACTTCATAACTGTAATTTTGCTATTGTTATGAATCGTAATGTAGATATCTGATATACAGGACATCTGATATGTGACCCCAAAGGGGTCCAGACCCACAGGTTGAGAACCACTGGCCAGTTGTTCATGACCACAAAGAGACAGAGGCAAGTCAGAATCCGAGGCCCAATGTCCTCCACTGTTCCCTTTTCTCTGCCTTAGTGGGAGGTGGGGCAGGTGCAAAGTGGGGAGAAGACTTTCCCAAATTGGCTCCTGAGAAATGATTGCCATAAGACTATTCTGCCACTTGCTGGCATAAGGCTGACATAGACGAAGAAAGACTTCGCGAAGAAGAAGCTGACAAGCTCTCTGTATCACAGGCCACCCCCATGTGTGAATTCTTGTTTAAAAACAATATAAGAAACCATAATTTTATACTTATCTAAAATTGGGTATAATACATTTGTGTATATACATGCATACATACATATATGTTTTTAAATGAAGTTGCACTACTTGGGAAGACAATGCACTTCACCAAAAGATGTAGACTAGCTATCCAAACTCCAATAAGAGGCATAAGAAACCTCCTTTCAAATTGTTTGTCAGGGAAATCCAAGAGGCTCCCCAAATAGTATAGACTATTGCTGGTGTCCCTGCTTGTCTCTCAGAAGTTGAAAGTAAGTCTCTTTGGCTGAGGACTCCATGAACTTCCACCATAGGACTTGAAGAGCTTGACCTAGATCTGACTGGAAAGCCTCCTGCTGAGGACTGGCTGTGGTAGTATTGGCAGATGATATACAAGCTGTGATACCTATGAACCTCAACAATGGCCATCGTGGCAAGATGTTCTTGAAGGTAAAATGGTGGCACTTACATCTTGGCATTAATGATACCTGTCTGATTGAACTGAAGGTCCTCTGAAAAGGAGAGAAATTATGTCTAGTACCATAAATTAGTTAACTACTTCCTGGCTGAAAAGCTTATAGACATGAGAGAAGAATTGCCCATTTCCTAAAACACTATAATTCCTATCAGCAATCTAAATCCTTACCTTTACACCCACAGATAAATATTGTTCTCACCCAGCCCTCATCAAAGAAGATTCTTTTTTTCATCAGGCAGAGACTACTGCAAAAAGCCACTGAAGATGGAAATCACAAAATAATTCCACACCAGTTCAGAATTGTGAATAATAAAAGGGTTATTTATTTAAGGGAAAAACTTACAGATCGCTGTCCTAGATATCAGTCCTCTGCATAAACAGGAACAGAGTCTAGCAGCTGGAAATGGGAGCCAGAAGCAAGAGAGCAGGCCCACATTTACTGCTTTTACAGTATAAGAGACCATGCCCAAGTGGGCTGATATCTCAAAGGCTATTGGCTGAAGGAGCAGAATTTGCTTCCACAGCACCTCCCCCTTTTGTTTAAATAAGAGGATTCCAAAGCCAATATAAAACTATATATACTAGGAATAGATATCAAATATAACTAGAATTACAACCAGCATAAAAAATATTAAGCAAGGAACATATGCTAAATGTTTTAATAAACATCCTATCCTAAGAAGTCTAAGTCTTGTATAGGAAATGGCTTAGCTAGATTATAAGAGGACAATAACTATGACTATCTAATCTTTAACCACATCAAAGGCCTGAGAATGGAGATATTACTTGAGCAGGCAGGAAATACAATCAAGCAGTTTCCAAAGCAAGCAATATATGATGGAGACAATTAGCTACCTAAGCAATCACCCAAAGTTTCATTTTGCAACGCTGAAGCAACCAACTTTGTCTAAGGCCTAGCATAACTGACAGACAATTTTTAAAGATAGGAAAATTTTCAGAACCATCTTACCCTGTCTTACCAAGATTTGACAGTCCTTTTCCTGTGTTCTGTTTATCCATTTCTGGATACCATGTACTTTGCTAGTGGTTGAGGTATAGGCAGTTCCTTGCCCAAAGGCCAATGGTGCCAAGAAGAAAACAAACTCCTAGTGGAGTATAGAAGGAGTGGGCTGCGTCCCACCACCTGGCTAGCTTAATTCTCAAAATAACCACACAGAAATTGTATTAATTAAATTACTGCCTGGCCCATTAGTTCTAACCTCTTATTGGCTAACTCTTACATATTAGTTTAACCCATCTCCATTAATGTGTATCACCACTTGACTGTGGCTTACTAGCATAAGTCTAACTAGCATCCGTCTCAGGCAGGAGAATCATGGTGTCTGCCACATTACCCTTCTTCCCAGAATCCTGTTCTGTCTTCTCTGCCTACCTAAGTTCTGCTCTATCAAAAGGCCAAGGCAGTTTCTTTATTTAACCAATGAAAGGAACACATAAACAGAAGAACCTCCTGCACCAGTAGAGTGTCTTCAATGCTCAACATTCTCTCAGGAGCAGATTGATGCTGTCAGGAGCAAACATGTCTCATGTCAGCAGAACCCTAAGTTATTTAAATGCCATGTTTTACAGATCCTTGAAGTGGTTGAAGATTGCCTAGCTAGACAAAATACAATCTCTATGTATCTAAAGAACCTAATTGATCTGACTGTATGTACAACAAACATGAACAACTATTGACCTATAATATTTAATACCTGCATAACTTGAAGACTAAAACTTCATATTAGAATATTAAATAATCTGTAAACAAAAGTGCAACAAATGAGGATAATGACTTCAAACTGTAAATAATCTATAAGTATCTTAATCAGAGGTAGAAGTAATATACGATGTAATATGAAAATATATCCTAAAAGTTGTATCAATATACAAAATGTCCTAAACAGAGTTAGAAACATCCATATATACAATCTGACAAAAAACTTTGCATAAGTGTACAAATAATGTAAACAAAACAACAAATATAATTTGAATTTGTATCAATATACAAAAACTATTCCAATGTAATTTATCCATAAATAATAGCTCACAAGTATTTACTTTATTACCCACTATTATCATCCCCCCCTTTTTTTAACAAACATAGTTTTTACCCAACCCTCTATGTAGTACAAGTAGTAATCAACAACTCCTAAACAGTGTTCCCAACTCTAAGGACAAACTCTTTTGGGATGGGGGAGTCATTCTCTAGAATTGCTTCTTGCTCACCATGGGGGCGGTTATTCTCTTAATGGGATCCTGCAAAAGTAAAGTCATGGTTAAGTTTTAAAATTACTGTCTAGTATAGTTGCAAACAATTTCTGAGTAGCCAATAGGTTTTTGTTTTGTTTTGTTTTGCTTAAAGTTCTTATTTGGAGTTCTGGGCAGAATGTTATGAGAAGGTGTACCATTTCAGCAGCTGGTACCCAAAAAAGCAGTCTTGTGGAGTTGTTGCTGTGGGGCCCCATCTTCTTCCTGGAATCTTCAAAGATTACTGCAGGAAAAGGATCTGTAGGAACATCTATTGTCCATAAGTTCATGGAAAACTTAAATATCATTCATATAAACATATATTCAATGAAGAATAGGATATAGACAAAATAGAGATGGAGAAAGTAAAACCTTTCTAAAGTCTTCTCTTCTGTCCCATACCAGATGGGTCCCGATATGAAACAGAAACTCTGAATGTACCTTTTAACAAAAAGAATGTGCTTCCACAGCAAGGCACAGCGGGTCAAAAGGGAGAATACAACTGATCGTGAGGTGATCAAACACAGTTGATACATCTACAACATAACTCCTGTGGTCCAGGGGACTTTAAAGGGGGGATGAAAAGACTGTATGAGTCAGAGAACCAGGACATTCACTGTGAGATGCTGTCATCTAGAACTGAAAAGGAAGTCACACTCCTAAAATCTCAACAATACGGCTGCCTAAATAAGACCTGAACAATTCCACGCTGAGCCGGCATGCCACTGTAGAAAGGGAAATCTTACGGGGCTCCACACCTAGATAGTGAATGACTAGCAGGTAGTGACTGTTTTCAGAGATGAGCTCCCTCTTTGGTTATAGAATATCAAGTGATCAGCCCTAAAAACAAATACATACAAGCAACACTAATGGCACTCAGCAGGCTGCATTTGTGTATTTATTCATGTATACACATACACATGCATAGATATTTAATAGTACTAGGGGAAAAAAAGGCCATAAATTTGAGATGGAGCAGATTGGAGGATTGGAAGGAGGAGATGGAAGAAGGGAAGTGATATACTACTTTAATTAAAAATAAAATTTAAAAAAAATGTAGCCACACGGGGTGGATCATGGCTTTAATCCCAGCACTCAGGAAGGCAGAGGTAGATGGATCTCTATAAGTTGGACAGACTGAGTTCCAGGACAGCCAGGACTGTTACACAGAGAAAACCTGTCTCAAGAAAAGCAAAACCAAAAAAAAAAAAAGTAAGTAAAAATTGTTACAACTATCTTAGCAATGCACATATGTCTAAACAACAATAAAAACAGAGCCAGTGAGAAGGCACAACCATAGGAAGGCATACAAAAAAACCCCACAGTGAGCAATAATGTCTGCAGTGTGCAGTCACAGACTGTACTCAAGATGGCCTTATGCACAGGACATTGCTCTCCTTACTGCTTCAGGGCTAGAATGCAGACTTGAGGCGCTGAGTCATCTGATGAGCTGAGGCCATGCCCTCAAAGATGGTGCCTTAACAAAGGAAAGACTTGAGTCTGGGATACTTCCTGGAGCAGAGCTGTCTCCCAGCCCTGCTCTGCTCCCTGCCCTTGCACAGTAACGCAGGAAAAAGGGAATATTTATGGGATCTGAGCCCTTGTGTTTGGAGGCTTTTGTCTGACTGTCTTTACTGGAATGCTTACTGATATAGACAGAAATGAATAAAATGTGAATGGCTAAGAAAAAGTTTTTAATTTCGTTAGCAATTAGGAAAGCAGAGCAAAGTAGCAATGAGATACCATTTTGTTCTTATTAGATTGGCTATATATAATATAAATATTATATTATATAAATATATATAATGTAAATTTGGCAACAGTGAGATTGTATTATGTGGATAATCATAGACACAATGAAGTTTTTCATAACCTTAATAAAAAAAAATCTAAATGTTATTACTTAATACTGTTACTTAATTAAATATCAAAGTATATCCTACAGTAGAATACTATCTCTGGGAAAGAAGAAAGCAAAGTTTGTAAGACTATAATCTGTAAGTTTACAGGTGTGGTTGTAGGCTGGAGAATAAGGCTGTAGTCTAAGTTTACAGGTGTGGCTGAGGGCTGGAGAGTAAGGCTGTAGTCTACAAGCT
>NC_022012.1:19086462-19139792 GCF_000317375.1 Microtus ochrogaster
AGGCTGGCGCTCTATGTAGGTAACATGGTGTCTTAGTTGACTTTCTAATGCTAAAATCAAACACCATGACCAATGGCAGCTTGAGGAAGAAGGGGTTTACTTCAGCTGATAGTCTATAGTCCACCATGGAAGGAAGTCAGGACATGAACCCAGGGAGGAGCTGAAGCAGAGACCATGAAGGAACACTGACTGGCTTGCTTTCCATGGCTTGCTCAGACAAAATGCAGTAATTAGGAAAATGCTAGTAATCAATAAATATGGGGAAAATACTCATTGTTACCACGTAAAAAAGCAAACGTAACCTGATATTGTAAGAAGCCAATACGTTTTAAAACCTTAACTTTGCAAAGATTAGGTATTATTAATCAAGGCTGGTGCAGAATTGTGAAAACCAATTGATTTGACTTGTGTGTGTATGGTGTGTGTGTGTGTGTGTGTGTGTGTGTGTGTGTGTGTGTGTGTGTGTGTGTGTACCTACTGATGTGTGTAAGCCAGAAGTTAACACTGGGTATTTTCCCCAGTTGTTTCTCTAACACTTTCTGAGATAAGGTCTCTCACTGAACCTGGATCTAGTTTACCGAGTGTCTACACAGGCTGGCCAGCAAGCCCCACAACTCTTCCTTTCTCTGAGATTACAGGTAGATGCTGTGTTTGGCTTTTGCATGACTTTTGAGGACCCATATCAAGTCCTCAGGCTTATACTGCAGGATTTTCCTGGCTGAGTCATCTCACTAACCTCAGTTCAACTTATTTGAGGCATAGTTTGTCAGTATTTAAAGCCTTTGAAGCGGTGGCAGGAGGGATGACACGGTGGCTAAAACTGCTTGTTGTACAATCATGGAGATGGGCCGGCTTTCCCATAATGCCTGTACTGACAGCTCCAAGATACCCACCACTTTCTTATGGCCTTCATTGTCACACAGCAAATACCATACACACACACTCATACACACACACTAATAAAATAAATTAACCAAATCTTTTATAAAACATCAAAAAAATTTAAAACTCTCTAGAATATCCAAATTGTTTGATTTTTGCAATATGAGTATGTTTTAAATACAACAATAAAAAATCAAAGATATGCATCTTGGGCAATAATCCTGGGCAATTTTTAATGGCGAAACAAACCAGAAAACAGAAGTATCACTATTATTACCTAAGCAATGCAAACTAAATGAATACTATTCAGTATTGATGCCCATTGACATCAAGAAACTTAGTCCTATTTTTAAAAGGAGGTAGACAGACTATTGCTTGTTTGTGTATTTATACTGGGTCTTATATTTATGCATCTGTAGGAGCGGAAGATGCAGCTTTTTGAGGGCATCAGTCATGGACAAGCCTGACAATTACTGTGAAGGAAGGACCCCTGTGTCTCCCAGCCGATGAAACAGGAGAGCCGCCCCTGCCTCCATCTCTAGGATGGGGAGAATGAACCCTTAGCTTGCCTCAGACAGGCCCTTTGGCTTGGTTGAGGTGCTCTACAGGGGCAGAGAGTTGGAGCTAAACCAATTCATTTGGGTTGAATTTTAGAGAGTTTTTTTTTAAACAGCATATTTTAAAGATTTCATAGCTTAAAAAAGTTCTAAAGAACTTTGAGTTGGAGGGTTCAATTCCAAACTGCAACCAGAAACTTCAAAAGCCAAGTAATAAACTTACTGTGCAAGACGCCATGAAGAAAACCAGAACACCCCCCAGGAGCTCAGAAGAAGACTGTTAAAATGCAGTCTTACACTGGAGCTGATACACGGAATAGATGCTAATGTTTGTTGAGCAAACAGATAACAGGCTCCATTTATCAAGCCCCATGCCAAACACCCAGCAGAGCGTTCCGTGTACATTGTCTCACTTCACCCACCGACACCCGCAGAGGAGGGATTACCATAACTTTTGCCTCACGTGTTAGAGCATCACCCAAGGCTGCGATTTTTCTCTGTTTACCATTTGGACTGGAACTTTGACCCATGCATGCCTAGTCCCAGAACACAGGCCTGGCCTCAGAATCTAGGATCTTTGCTGCATTTACACGGGGTGCAGCCTGGAGCTCTGCTTCTTAATACCACATTGCTCTCCAGGAATGCAGAATTAACCTTGCTAATCTGGAAACTAGACAGCTCCGCACTCATAGGCACTCAGTGGTTCTTACTCCTGAATTCTGCTCTGCTTCCCGTGACTGTAGTTTTCAAGTTATACCCGGGTCTTGTGGTGTCATGGAGATGAGGAAAGACACAAGATGAGGGGTCCCAGAGGAAGAGGAGAAGAAATAATGGGGCAAAGGGCATGGGCACCACATCTCGTCAGGAAAATGGGCTCTGGGTATAGCCTTTGTGGTCTCCACAAGTTTATCTTGTGAGAATAGTTATGTATTTTATTTCACCACTGGTAGGTGGACAAGCAACTCTAGAATCCAACACTTCGAATTTAAGCCCCAGCACCACCCCTTAGCGTGAAGCTAGGAAGTTTCTCTCTGAGCTTCAGTTTCTTTACCTAAAAAGGAGTCGGCAAGGCTGTCTGAGGTAGTGAGGTAATGTACAAACAGCATATAAAACAACAAAGAAAATGCCCGAAGACTCTGTCATCATGGCCATTGCCATTGTCCCTCTCAAACCAGGAGGCCACCTTCTGTATCTCAGTGACTGGATCTGCTTCTCTGGCCCAGCTAACCAAGTTCTCCTTAGCAGGGGGCTGAGCTCAGCCCTTGCTCATTCTTGGAGACTCATGACAGACCACAGTCCTGAGAGATGCTTGGACCATCAACCCCTTGTGCCAATCTCACAGCTGAGTTGTTTGTGGAAGGCTGAATGAGAGACTGATGACTCAAGATAAGATAGGAAATCAGCTCTGCCTTGCCATGGCAGACTTCTGGTCTACTTGTAAAATGGGTCTTGTCATTTATTTGACAGTCCCCAGGATTTCACGGGGAGGGGGGAAGGAATAAAGCAAAGCACTTAGCAGTGTGTTCCTGATAGCCTCAAGTGTGGAGTTAGCTGATCATGGGGTCCTAGGACATGGATGAACTTTTCAACATCCTGGCTGTCCCCAGTCTCTTGTCTGTCATCCCAATCACTGCTTGTCAAGGGGACAACCCTGAGGGAAGGGAGTTCAGGTGAATTTCCCCTTCAGTGGCCGGAAAGTTTCCGGTTTAGTTAATTAGTCAGGCTCCAAAACTCTGACTGAAAACAAGAATGAACAGTCTGTGCAGCCAGCCTCCAGCCCTCCTCCACCCTCTGTGCACTAAGAAGGCCAGAGTACCATTCTCCTGCGTGCAGAGTCGGGCTTGTCTGCATGCATGCCATATTGCTCTGTTTTCTCCCTCATTTTGCTACCAGTTTAATAGGATGAATGGGTGAGATGGGAACAAAATATTGGGAATGACAGCTAGAAAAACAGGACAGTTGGTAAAGCACTTGCCTTGCAAGCATATGGATCTGAAGTCAATCCCAAAATTGAAAAAAAAAATGTTGGGCATGGTAGTGAACATTTATGAACATTTATAATTGCAGTGCTGGGGATGTAGGGAGGCAGATCCCTGGTGCTGACTGCCCAGCCACCCTAGCCTACCTGATGAGTCCCAGGCCAGTGATACACTTGTTATCAGAAATATAGGTGGATGGTGTCTACTGAGGAGTGACACCCAAGGTTGCCCTCTGGCTCCCAAGTGTGTGCACACATACACACAAATAAAACATCCATGATTGCGAGAGCCTCATTAAATGGTTTCCAAGAAACAGATGTGATAGGATAAAGGACCACTGATCACTTTACTTGTTTTCTATGGAATTCTTTCATGCGTTAGGTAGCTTTATAATTCAGTTGCTAAAAAACTTCAGTGGAGACAAGGAAGGACCATTTAATCACGGTAGATGGCAAGCTTCTCCTGCCAGGGTACCACCAAGGTCTGTCTACAGCCTATCTCCAGCTTGATGGCTGCTCCCTGTGAATGGATCTCTCTATGTTTCAGATGTAGCCTAGCTCAGCTGAGCATCCTCAGCGGCCAGAACAGGAGCTGGCACAAAACTGGCAGCTCATGGATACCTGCTGAGTTAGGAACTGAAACAATGGAAACAGAATCAGGCTGAGTAGAAACTCAC
This sequence comes from Microtus ochrogaster, assembly GCF_000317375.1. NCBI lineage: Eukaryota > Metazoa > Chordata > Mammalia > Rodentia > Cricetidae > Microtus > Microtus ochrogaster. Next base: position 19,090,557 of record NC_022012.1, read on the forward strand.
AGAGTCTCTGGTCCCAGAGATCTAACCAACACCTTCCTGAAAGTTTTCTGTTCCTCTCCCCCAGACATGTACCCTGTGTCCTTTATGCTCCTTTTCTTCCCAACATCTCCCACTCTCTCACAGTCCAATAGAGCCCTTTCTGTCTCTTTGAAGAGAATGGAGGGACCAGAGTGAAACTGTCTCCAGGTCATGGAGAGAACTGTAATACACACGGGGTGCACATGGGTGAATTATCTCTTATGATGAAACAGCACAGCAAAGGAGACACAGAGAAACTCATCACTGGAAGGGCTCTCAGACCTTCCCTATGTCTGACAGGACAAATATCTGTCACCAAGAGTCGTTCCTCTCCATCCCTGTGTCGGCTGTGCCTAGGTCTAATCAATCACCGCACTTTCCCTGATAAACACAGATATGACTTCAGAATGCGCAGGTTTGAATGCAGCGTTGGGGCAACTTAGTCTGCCCACTGGTAAACCCTCATGCCTGACGGGCTTTAGCATGTACAGGTGAACATACATTGTCCAGATTATCACTTGCTCTGTAGCTATCTTATGAAACAGCACACCCAAGGTCCCCTTGTACCCTACACATTGTCTCTCGCCTGAATTGGATTAACATAGGGCCGAGAGACAGCACAGACGCAGTGTGGAGCAAGGCATGTGAAGCAAGCTGCACACTCCCCTGCACAGAACAGCGGGATGCCACCCACGGCTTTTAACTCGGCTGCCCATTTGCTGACAAAATATTTTTAAGAACCAGGCACTGATTTGGTCTGTGTTTATTTCTGTGCTATATTTCTCTAATATGCACTGGGTGGATGGCTTGGTAGGGAGATAGATGTGTGATAAGTCACGTATCATAAGGTGACGTGGAAGTGCTGTTTTCTGCCCTCTTTATTACTTCATTTGTACTGAGCACACTTTCATGAATCCTCACCTCTAGGCAGTCACCAAACATGATACAGACTTTGTCTGGAAGCCCTTCTAGAAGCTCTGTAACCAAGCACGGTGACTCCTCTGTCCATGGAGCTCTCTGCCGTGGTAGGTGGTTCCATCGTCTTTGTAAAATGCTGCCCTGGATCAATCTTACAGGAAGTAAAACAGTTGTGGAAATGAAGGCAGGAAAAGGCCATCTGATTAGCCAGAATCCACAACCAAGGGGCTGCTGAGTGGAGACACACTCCTGGTCCATCTTACTCCTCAGCTGGTGCTCTGGCCAAGCAGACTGCATCCAGTCAGTCCCGGTGAGCTGAAGCATAGGTCTCCTCTGTGATGGCAACCCCCAAAATACGCTGAGAAGATTGGCTTTCCCCATTGGTGCCATGTAGGCAAGGTATGGGCCTTGGGGGGGGTCTTCATTCTCCTAAATTTTCTCTGCCTGCCATTCCTAGAGAAGACCTGCTGGAATTGACAGGTTCACGCCTCCCTCCACAAAGAAATAGGGAATGCCTTTCAAGTAACATCTTATTAGGGATGTCTTGCAATAAAGCCAGTACTGACAGCATTAGGGCAGCAAGCATCCTTGTCTCCCCCCTCCCCACCTCATCCCTGCCTTCACCCCTCAAAGGCAGACCTCTGGGAGTGAGTGGGGACCAACCAAGGCATTGCAGGCCAAGTCACTTTGTAGCCTCTATCAGTTCTAGCTGGCCCCTGGAAGCCACCGCTACTAGGGCAGCCCCTTTCTGTGTAATGGCTTAATTATCATGTCAATGTGCATTCATTAGCATGGCAGCTGTCATTGCAAATGGGGAAGCCAGGGGATCCTGCAGCCCCTGGGGTCAGCCTAATTGATGTAGTGAACAGAATACTGTATTTACTCAACAATGATTGGGGTTTCTCTCCTGACCCGGGAAGGGCATCAGAGCTTGCCCAATCGATAGCAGCTGAATTTTCATCAGCAGTGATGAAACACGATCCCTGAGCCTGACCCCTCCAGGCCAGCCCAGAGAGCTGTCGGTGTCCTACCATGAGGAGAGGCAACACACATCAGCCCTGGAGCCCGAATTTTTGAGGAAATAAGTTCCTTGGTGGTTAAGTATAAAACTAGTTCCTACTCACCCCTAGTTTCCATAAAGTCATATAACTCAAATATGTTCACTGCTGTGAATCTCAGACAGATTAAAAGAACAACTGGGTAGTAAATGTGCAATGACTCGCTCTTTCAGACCACTGACTGGGCCATGTGCTGCTCTAAACAACACAGGTATTTCAGGGCATTTAATTCTTCCTGCTTCCGGTCCTGTTCCAATTAACTATTGCTATATAACCAATTACTCACAGCGTCTAAAACCAGCACCTTGTTGCTATTGTTCCTCATGATTCTGGGGATTAGGTACTAGAACAAGATTTTTCTCTGCTCTGTAAGGTCTTGAGACCCAGCCATGAGGTCAAAGGCTAGCACAGCTGGAAGCTGCCTCCCCCAAACACACTCCCTCTTCAAGTGTCTAACCTGGACTTCAATATGGAAGGTGGCCTCGGGTTGTCTAACCTTTTCTGTGGCATTTTAAGGCTTCCCAAGACTAAAGCAGAAGCTGATCACCCCTTGAAGACACGGCATGGCACAACGAAATACACAGTTGTGTGGATTGCACACCAGAGACAAGCACCTAGACACAGTTTGGAGCCAGTTGAGGGTCTTTATTACTGCCAGTTAGGACAACACTCGGGTATTCAGGATCTAAGTGTAGCCCTCTGGGACCAGAGCTGGGGGTTTGAAGGCAAAAACCATATCCTAACATCTCTCTCAGCAGATGCAGAGGGGCTTCACAGTCTCAAGCAATATAAAAGAAGCCTAGATAAGCAGTTAGCTGGAGGGGGTTCTGCAGTAGCAAGCAGTTTAATGGATAAATTAGCTAGGCTACCCTGACCTTGGGGTCCTAGAATAGAGCTGGGTAATTTTCCATGGGATTCTCCATCAAGGAGATCAAATTCTAGTTAAACCTGAAATGGCCTCAGCAAGAGTACAAGCTGGAGGAAACTCAGCTCCGTCACACAATGACCCTTGTCTAGACCTTATCCGTAAAATCAATCATGAACCATCTCCGATTCAAGGGGAGGGAGGGATGCTGAGGCCTCTTGAATGGAGAAGTATCAGAGAGTTTGAAGCGTCTCTAATATACGACACATATTAGGATTGTTCCCAAATTTGGCCCAAGGCCCAAGGAAAGGCTGCTCAACTTGAGAGTGTGATGCACTAGGATTTGGACACACATGGCTCTTGTGTACTGAACTACTTACCTTGAATAACTCATTTTCAACTTAGACGTTGGCTTCTATACCGTGAGGGTCTTGTGCCATGTTCTTCAAAAGACCCTCTGAGTGCCTAGATCCCTCAATGGTTAAGAGCTCCCAGGCCTTTAAGGAAAGTCCTGGAGTGGTAGTGAAGGTGGGGGTTAGTTTTGCACTTTCTACCCGTAGGCCTTTTGACCCAATAAACATGGGTAACTCCTCAACGATGTAAAACTTTGATTTCCTGCCTTGAAACCACTCAGAGATGGAAACCCACCCACAGACATGTCCAGCATCAGAAAAGAGGCCAGCACTAAATGAAGACTTCATGCAGAGAGGAATTGCCTTGACCGCATTAGGTTGTCCAAAATCTCAAGTTGATCGGCCTCCTAGAGAACGAGGTTGTGGGGCCAGCAGGGGAATCATACTATTAGGTGAACCATGGCTTAAGCATGGTTTTGGCTCACAAAGGACCTATGTGATCTAGGGCAGACATTTAATTTCCCAAAGCCCAGTTTCACCTACAAACAAACACATTTGACCATGTCTGAAAGAAAAGGGCTTCACCATTTTCCCAACTTCCAACAGTTGGAAGTTGCTTCCAGGGGTGGGGGAGAGGGGAGGCACTGTAGGGGCTCCTCAGAATGCACTGGGAACACTTAACGTAATGTAATGGCTGTGAGCCTCGCCTTTAATGGCTGAACTGTCTCTCCAGCTACACAGAGGAATGGAAGATTCCAGGCGATGGTGATTATAAGGCATACCTGGTTCAAATTCAAGTTCTCCATTTAGAGCCTTAAAATCCCGCTTGGATTTTCTGAAGCCACCTTTTTACCTATAAAGAAGGGGCCACAGGGGTTGATAGGTGATTTAAATGGCATGGTAAGGACAGGCCTGACAACCCAGAACCAGGCACACAGGATATACTAACTCAGGCTCACTGAATTGGATACCTCAACACAATTGGGATGCAGAGTGGCAGCTAGGAAGACCTGTAGCTTTCTGAATAATTCATGTGAAAAGTAGTAGATTTATGTTTCAACAGTCTGTGACACAAAGGTAACTTTCAAGCTATATTTAGTGCTATAGACATGAAGAAATATAAAAATATAAGTAAATGCACTATGACCATCTTTAAAAAATAGAGACCACATCTACCCACAAAAAGAGACATAAGCGCAAACCCAATATTTTACCAAATTCAGTAAGATAAACATTGCAGATAGTGAGTACTTCATAATAATGGCTTGGGAAGGTGTTCAGCTACGACGCTCTTACTCTGTAGAGAATTTCAGTACAGAAACAAGAGAGGAAACCCTCCAATTTATCCATTCTTCTTCAGCAGAAACGGCGTCTCTGAGCAGGTTCTCTGAGTGAGAATATGACCCTAAGTCTGGGAAGGCCTGGCAAGGGAACCACCACAACCTCAAACTGAGTTTCGGATTTAGACCATCTAGCCTGCAAGTGGATGGAATTCACACTGCTGCTACATGCTAGGCACTGCACATCGGCCTGTGAGTGACACTCTCTCCTTTGAGCCTCACAATACACCCATGGGGGTGATTCCCGGCAGAGAGGATCTGTGACTTGTGATAGATTGACTTCCGATTTTTCAAGTTTTCTTTTTTTTGAAAGAAATTTTGCTTTTAACTATATGCATGTGTCTGTCTGTGTATGGTTGTGTGCATAGACTGCAGATGCACTGGGAGACATCTGATCTGCTTAGACCTGTGATTATACACAGTTCTGAGCCCCCTGATGGGGTACTGGGAACTGACCTCTGGTTCTCTGTAAAAGCAGCGTGGATCTTACTATTGAGCCATCCTTTCAGCCCAGAGTTTTCAATTCTATGATGAAAGATCACATCTATGTCATCATCTGTTTTTCCCTCTCAGTAAAGTAGTCAACAGCTTCTATGAGTCGTTCAACAGCTTATTGTAAAGTCTTGTGATAGCTGACTGTGCACGGCATCAGGATGACAGAAGCGTGCCAGACATGTTTCAGGTGTGATAGATGAGATACACTAATGCATTTGTAAACATACTTTGCTTTATGATGGGGTTATCAAGACATACCACCGTTGTAAGTTAAGGGGCATCTATACACACTGCCATTTTCCAGGAGGAGAGGGATTCGGAAATGCCCAAGGACCTTCCTTCCTAACCACATTGTCTCTGAGTAACAGATCTTGCCAACGTGACATTCTAAAGGAGAAACTATGCACTCTCTCCTAAGCCACAGAGGTCTGAGGAATGTTAGAACCAGGAAGTCCTAGATTTAAATCCCAACCCAAGTTCTTTCAGTTCCCATGACGTTGGACAAGAGACTGCCTAACCTGTGTGTGTCTTAGTCCCCTCATCTATAAAGTGAAAATTCCAGCAATAATAACATGTATCATGTTTCATGGCTGTGTGCACAGACTTGCTGCCCCTACAATAGGTGATAATTGCCGGTTTTCTCTTTTTAAAACAGAATTTAGCACAGCAAGGCTTTGGTGAGTTCTCAGCTTCATTGAGATACTTAGCATAGATCTAGGGACTAGAAACCTCAGAGATCTAGCCCATGCTCCATCCACGGGAACATCCGGTCAATAGCTGCCCCCTGCGTCTGGAGGTCCTGCCTGCAGTCACACATTCAACGGACTACAGATCAAAAACGTCACAAAGGAGGAGCTGCGTCTGGACTGAACATGCTCATTATTCCTCAAACAACATAGTGTCACAACCATCTAAATACGGTGTTTATACTACATTAGGTATTTTAAGGGCCCTACGAGATGATTCACAGTACCCTGGAAAATGGACACAGAACATATGCAAACACTTCACACGTTTATACAAGGAACTTGGGCATCCTTGGATTTTGATATCTAGAAACGTCCCCTTGTAGATATTTGATTTGGTTACACGTGCCCTCTTGTAGAAGATTCAGGGTGTGACTAGCTAAGGAGTATACACACATAAAAATAATGTCTACAGACTGAACCTCTGTCTTTTCCTTACACCATATGGGCTTGTCTGTGAGTCTTTTCTTTCGACTAGGCAACACTCCCTGCCGACTATTTCTAACTTTGGTGGCTTTGCTGACTTTCACTGGCTGGTATCCCTTTCTTCTCCGACACCCACTTTGCATCATAACCAAATGTGGGCTGCCATCGCTTCCCTGCCTTCTACTGGGAATGATCTCTTTATCAATAATTTGATCCTGTAGCCCAGTGGGAGACTTTTGAGTGCCCTCGACACCAGTACAGATGGGGGTTTTGGATCCCCAGTGTAATTCTGGCCTGAAATGTTACCAGGAGCCTCACGGCTCTTCAATTACCTCCCTTGGCCTGTCAAGACCACAGCATCTCAAATTCAGTTAGTTGGTCTTTGGGTCTCAGCCAAGGCCCAGCCTCTGCTCCTAATGACAGCCAGCTGAGGGGACACTGAGAGGGGCTAAATTCAATTTGCAGCCCTTCTAATGAAATTAGAGGAGCAGGGTTTTTTATTTTCTCCAAAGTTTGCCATGGGTAGAATGAATGATGGCTCAGGGATGAGCTGTCAACGTCAACAAAGGCTCTGAGTTTTGAGAGGGGGGATGGGAGCGGCCATGCAATAGAGAAGAGTTTCAGACACAGTCAAGAAGCCCTGAGTGAGTTGCTCTGCAGACGACAATGTCTGGTTGACACAGTATCTCTCTGAGGACAGGACACATTCAGGAGCGAGTTTTGAGGAAAACCCAGTGTCAATCATAAATAATATTCTAAAGCAAAACTTTGTTCTTTCTCTTCTTCTAAATTCTTTCTCATCATTTTTTTTTAAAGCTGGTATTCTGGAAGGCAGTAAGCAAACTATGTTATTTAGTGAGTCAACTCAGAAACATCACAAATAAAAGAGCCAGGTTCCCACTACTCCGCTGCCTCAAATGGCTCAGTCTGGGTCATCTCTTGGCCAGAGGGACCTGTGGGTCTCCCAGCAAAACAGCTTCTATTAAGCTCAAGTCTGGAGTCAGTTAGCATCTCGGAGGCCCATGTTTTGTTGTGAGTGACAGTGAGGAGGGAGGAAGGAATTCACAGGGTACCGAGTGGCTTCGGGTGAGGTCTTTGGCACGGGCATTTGGTGTTACTGTTAGCACCCATCTGTTTTGGCAGTGTCCTTGTTCTGCGCTTCAGCTCAGACATGACAATAGAAAAATCTAGGAGCAATGTTCTTTAGGGTGGAGGAGTAAGGCTAACAAAAGTCATTAGGAAATCAAATCAGCACAACACTGATGGTTTTGAACCGTACCTTGGGAAAGAATGGCATCTAGAAAAAAGAAAGGTAAGGGGTAAGAGGCCCTGTTATAGTCCTGGCATCTTGGGCAGTCTGCCCTTAGCAGTTCTCAGAGTGTGAGCTGGACTTCTCAAGCCTTGTCTCCTGCATCCTTAGTCTCAAAGTCTAGCACCTAGTAGACTAGTGATAACAAAGGACCATTCATTATGACCTTTTGGCATTTCCTTTAATGTGAAAACCCAGTCAAACCAAGACCTTTTCTCAGCTAGAACAAATCAACTTAAGTCCAGACTTACGTAAATACATCCTGGGTACTCATTAAATATCAACTAAAATGAGCTCATGAGATCAGATAAAGGAAACTTGGTCAAAGTGTAAGCATGGGGGCTCTTAGATACGTACATGGAAACAGGGCAGTATTTTTCATGAAGTGGAAAGCTCACACCTAACATCATGTTGCTTATGTTTGACTTACTCATTCTACATACAGTGTTTTGCCAGATGTATGCCTAAATGCCAGAAGAGGGCACCAGATTTCATTATAGATGGCTGTGAGCCACCAATGTAGTTGCAAAGAATTGAACTCACATCCTCTGGAAGAGTAGCCAGTGCTCTTAACCTCTGAGCTATCTCGCTAGCCCCTGATTTATTCATGATAGACAAGTTTCAACCCACCCTGCCCATCAGGGTCAAGGTTAGACTTTCAGGGTCTTTGATGACCCAGGATATCCTGATGGTGAACTCCTCTGCTTGCCTGCTTATTGGAGTATGTTATTGTTGATTACAGCTAGTTCCAGAGTTTTACAGTCTGATCTTGACTGCAAATCTCCAAACAAGGGCACCTGAGGGAATATTATGGCCAGAAGTCTCAAAGAACATCTTACACACACACACACACACACACACAATACAAAACATTCCAGACTATGAAGGATCATGCTGATTTGGGACCTGCATTAAAATGGATAAAGAATTGAGTATTTATAGCTGGGCAGTGATGGTGCACACCTTTAATCCCAGCATACAGGAGACAGAGGCAGGCAAAAATCTATAAGTTCAAGGCCAGCCTGGTCTAAAAAGTGAGTTCCAGGAGAGTCAGGGATATTACAAACAGAAACACTGTCTCAGAAAAGAAGGAGGAGAAGGAAGATGAAAAAGGAAGATGGGAGAAAGTGGAGGAAGAGAAGAAAAAAAGGAGGAGGCAGAGAGAATAACAAGAAGAAGGAAGTACTTTTAAGTCCAATGTTATTGACAAATAATTCCATATCCCACAACTACAAAGCCAGAGTAAACCTGTCCTCTGGACACGTTGGATTGTTTGTTACTTTGCCTATATTTTTATTACCAATTGCTTCAGTACTTTTTTCTGATTTTATTGAATGCAATCTAAATTCCTTATAAAAGAGAAACCCACCATTTTTCCAGGTACGGTGGCACACACCTTTTCTCCCAGAACTTGGGAGGCAAAGGCAGATGGATCTCCATGATCAGCCTGGTCTACATGAGTCCCACACCAAGATTACACAGTGAGATCTGTGTAACATATCAAACAAAAACAACAAAACCACCACTCTGTCTGTCTGTCCTGGTTAGTTGTTATTGTCAAACTGATACAAGCTGGAGCCACATAGGAAGAGGGAACCTCAACTGAAGAATTGCTCGGTGTCCCTGTCACTGAAAGAATGCCTTGATTAATGATTGATGTGGGAGCGCCCAGACCACTGTGGGTGGTACCATCCCTGGGCAAGTAGTCTGTGGCTTCATAAGAAAGCTGGCCGAGCCTGAGCCTGGGAATGAGCCAACAAGCAGCATTCCTGCATGATTTCTGCTTTAGTTCCTGTTTGAGCTCCTGGCCTAACTTCTCTCAGTGATAGATTGTGACCTAAGAAGTGTAAGTCAAATAATCCCTCCCCTAAGTTTCTTTTGGTCAGAATGTTTCTTCACAACAAGAAAAACCAAAAAGGAACCCACTTCCCCCAGGGGAAATTGTGCCATGAAATTAGATAGAAACATCAGAAATTCAAGCCAAAGCTGTTGGGCTTCTGTAACTCTTTAATATACCTTAGATATATTTAATATACAGACTACTTTTGGACGAATAAATAAGACTTGTTCCGTGGAGTACTGCCGAGGGGCACATAGCATGGGATTGCGAACCAGCGTCTGCAACAGGCAAAAGACACAGGACTAGCCAGCCTCATTGATCAGCTCTGCCTTAGTCAACCTCAGCCCATGTACCCCATTCCCATCTCAAACTGACAAAGGCGGAGAAACAATCCCTGGAGATAGGAAAAGACACGGACGACAAAATTATCCAAAGATGTTACTTCCTGGTGCTTATTATTGGTAAGCCAGCTCCTGGGGGAAAGAAAGCTAAATTGTAAATTGCTCTATAATCAAGGGTGGTTTTTATGGCCACTCTCTTGTGTGAGTCTCAGATCTATGAAGACGGTGGTAGCCGTGGTGCATCCAGGCCATCAAAGCTCTACAGACTGAGCAGCTGACACACAACAGAAACCTGCTTCTCCCACTTTTCAGAGATTCAGCATCTGTCTGGTAAGGGCTCTCTTTCCTGGTTCACAGACAGCATCTTGCTGTGTATTCCAGTGGTAGAAGGGACAGGCGGCTTTCTGTGGCATCTTTATGAAGGACACTACCACCAATTGTGAGACGGTCATTTTACTGATCATCAGATTTCAACATGTGGACTTGAAAGGGAAACAAACACAGCTGCCTTATCCCATGTCAAGATGAGGTATGGCGTGCTCAGCCTTAGGGAGTTGTCCACTTTTGCTGCACATCTTACTGTTGTTAGAAACATTGTTTGTCCACTCTCCCATACTTTACCTCAACATACATCCTTCCTGCACAGGATGAGCTGTTCCCACCTTCCAGATTCTTCCACCTATTTTTCTGATGGAAGCCCTCATGACTACTAGATCAGAGACTCTGAGATTCTTGAATGGCCTCTTCATGCAGACTGGTAAAGCACTTAACATGGGATCTGACCGTGATGCTTTTGTGGCTTGCTCTTTCTGTCTCAGCCATCGTGGGAACTTGCTCTTTCTATGCCGGGACCTCTTAGATCTTTATGAGCTCTCACGCCCCAGGTTCTAGTTCTGCACTGTCCAAATCTCTGCCTAGTTGTCTGATGGTTTTCTCTCTCTTGGGAGTTGCATTTTGCTTTGGTCCCTCTCTCTCTTGCTTTCCTCTTTGTCTATTTGCTAAACAAAGGAGCTGCACTCTGGTGTGATGATTAGCTTTTTCCAATGTGAACGCTCACCCAGGGCCTGCTGGATTTGCTGGGAACCCCGAGGGCCCGCCCCTCTCAGGCAATGCCAGACCAGAGGATGGAGTCCTGGGTCTCTTCACTTTGCGCCACATTATCACAGAAAGGTGGATTAGAAGTTATCTCCGCTCTGCTTTCTCTCAGCTCCTTGGCAACCCAGCCACTTCGATATAAATACACACCAGAAACGTGCTCTGCCCGATACTTCTGCCAGAGCCTTCAGAGGCCCCAGTGCAGATACCACCATGGAGCAAGAACATCAGGAGATCCCCAGGACCAGGAGGGCCAGCCTTGTGCTTCAAGGTCAAACATGGCACCCATCAAATAAAATGCCTGCGAGACCTGATAATTCCCTGACACCCATCCCACAAGCTGCAGCCCTTTAATCTCTCTGGAGAGCCAAATACTTCACAGTTGATACATACACTGTTTGCATTCTTTATAGGTAAACAAAGGGCCAGATGACCTTTGCTATCTGTTTTTTGAACCTTTTCCTCTCCTCTCTGCAGCTAATGGAGTGCTTTCAAGTTGAACTTTCACTGGTTTTGGTGTTGGCTGTATGAAGACCAAAGAGCGAAGAGTGAGGTTTTCCAAGGCATGCCAACTGATGAAACATGAAGCAGAGTAGTAGTATATAACATCGATGGATTAATGAGAGGAGTCATAGACCAGACACTCACAGCCCTATTAGCTTTGATGTCGGAGGCCAATGCAAGTCAGGTCTGCAGCTAGTGTGGGTTTAGTACCTTGCTGTTTCCTTCTCTAAGCGCTGTTCTAGGCAAGTTCATACATAAACTTGACGAAGGCCTAATGATACGTATGTCAACTCTATAAGAAAAGCCCTCTTGCTTAAAGGCACAAGTATCAAGTTCCCCAAATGACCCTCATCTATATAATCATTTTCTTCAGACACAGCCACAAGGCACTATCACACATTTTCAAAACTCCAGGGGAACCTGGAAGAAGATACAATATAGCCATCAGAGGCCTAAAACGCCAGACCCGAGAGAAGACCCAGAAGGAATGTGGTGTGTTCATTGTAAATATTTTAAAGCTATATTCTTATCTCACTTTAGTGCTGTGTGCTGTCTTTTCTCTGGTAATTGTAAATATTTAATATGCTGCAGTCCCATCTCTTTACTGATACAAGGAATGTGAATAAATCCAAACAGGCAGGACTTGTGTTCCACTGCTGTGTGCATTGCTCAAGAGAGTAGTCTCTCAGGAGCTCTAGCAATGGCTGTGTAGGTCGTGCATCATGCAGGGTCCTGATCCAACTCAGAGCCACACAGGTGAGGCCAGGGTCCATCCTGAGCAGAATCCCCTTTTGTCATTAGTGGTGTGTGTGCTTAAAAAAACACATAAATACCTTCAATATCAATATTTTTTTCTCCAACAAAAGCATAAGAATTTTCATTTAGTTTGCCTTTCTCTATTCTCATATCACCCTAAACTTTATCATGGGACATGACCTTCCTTGCAAGGTGACCAAAGAAAGCCTCCAGAAGCAACTATTTACTACAAGAGTGAGAGAGGGGTGAACTATGAGGGACAAAGGCTGACTCAAGATACCCTGACTCTGTGGACACCTGACATGGTGACCAGGTCTTCAGTTAACCTTCCTATTCCATTTCCTGCTTGGCTACGCCTCGCTGATTACAACAAAAGGGGGACTTTTTCTCAGGATGGACAATGTCCTGCCATGGCCACTCTAGGGTGGACAATGTCCTGCCATGACCACTCTAGGATGGACAATGTCCTGCCATGACCACTCTAGGATGGACAATGTCCTGCCATGACCACTCTAGGATGGACAATGTCCTTCCATGGCCACTCTAGGATGGACAATGTCCTGCCATGGCCACTCTAGCACTTGCTCTTCACCTTGGGAAGGCAATAGTTAAAACCTAGCCCTGAACTCAGGCAGTTGACTTGCATCTCTAGACCATCAGAAATAAAGGAAAAACGTTGAGCACTTCAATGAAGCATGTGAGGGTAGGTTGCCAATGAGACAGGAAAATGGTCTGGGTTCAGACGGCCTTAGTTCCAGGCCAGGTCTCTAGGGTAAATAGAGATGTGAGCTCGGGCTCTGCTGACCCCAGAAGCCTTGTTGCTTTGGGGGACACTTAGTGGTAAATGGCTTTCCAAACTTGGTGACTGACATGTTTGGGTTGTGTGTTAGGAATTCATTAGCAACTCCTTCTATATGTAAGAGCACTGGGGGCTCACGGGTATGCACTCATGCACACATAATCACATTTGCACACATGTGCGTACATTCATGATCTCAGGCACAGCTTAGGGAAGAGCCACCAACCAAAGCCTCATTCAAATACTGCCTGGGTTTTATGCCAAGGTGCCATGCCACATCTTGCAAACTATATTGGTACTTAGTATGCATGGGCTCTGCAGAAGGACAGAGGGGCCCTGCAGATGCATGGGAGCTCCTGCAGGGCCTTGAGTTACCATGTTCCCAAGAGCTCTGGGAATGCCAGCCCCTTCTCATTCACCCTTCTTCTTTCTCCATGGAAACTGCAGGGGCTTCTGTGAACTAACATTGATGGTCTCAGTCTGAAGGTTCTCAGCTACTGATATGGACACACGGAGGCGAGGTTGGGGGGGGGCACAGATGTAACAGCATCACTGATGCTCCACTCTCTAGAAAGTCCCTGCAATACCAGTGCACCTGGCCTGGAACGTAGTGACTGCCCCCAAAGTATCGCTGGACCCCAGCTTAACCGTTCTTTGCCCTGGGTAAGCCACATGTCACCCTCACTCCCTTAGCTTCCTCAAGGATATAGCAGAGTCAAACAACGTGACAGCACATTGTGAGGACTAGCCACCTGACACACAGTGAGGTCTTCCCCTCTGGAGGACAGAGGCCCCAAGGCAGTGCAAGCAAGAGCTACTGAAAGTTGCACTGGTATAAATATCCATATCCATTAAGATAAATTTACTGTGCAGCTGGGAAGAACAGTGTCTGAAGAGGAAGGAATCTTTGAAGGACATTTCTAGTTAGGAAAGGCCTTCTCCCCACTGCCCTGTGCACTGCCCCACAGTGCAGGAGGCTTGGAGCCTTGAGACATTTAAGAGGTCAGGTCTCTCAGCAAAGAGCTGGGACTGTCCTGGTGACACCTGGACACAGGTGTCCTGCATCCTGGTGACAGGTGACCACCTTTCCTCACTGAGTTACTCTTTGAGGAAGGGAAGATGGGCCTAAAGCAGAAAAGGCAACAATCACAGTTGTCTACACCAAAAGTAGCAAATCAGAGGGATCAACCCTGCAAATAGGATAGAAGTCACTAAAGCTAAATTGATGTCTTGATGGCTTGTCTAGTTAAAAATCGGGCACAGGCTCCCACAGCCTGATTTTCTAGATGCTTTTATCCCAGTAGCATAAAATATTGAAGTATATTGAGAAACATCTCTATCTATATTCGTTAGATTCACTATAATAAACAAGCAAGCAGTATGGGGTGAGAGGGGGAGGTCTATCAGGAAATCACAAGGACGTTCTACATCCTTGTAGAGTGCAGATCACGGTGCCAGACAACTATCTTAGTTTCCTCTTTGGATCTGAGGGTCATAAATATTCTTCCCATTTTTTCCAGCTGGGTGACTCAGGTGAAATGGAAGATTGCTCTCTGCTCTCTGATTTGTCTTTGTGTGTATGTGGATTTAAGGATTATTTAACAGCTTTCTTGTGTCTCATCTTGTCTCTCATTTCCTGTGTGTTTCCTTAACGCGATTCTCTTTCTCCCTTTTGCCTTCACCCTGCTGTACGAGCAGACCTGTGGCCCCTCTCATTCAGCTAATGCCTCGTGAGTGACTGAATAAGACAGTTTAAACCCCCAAGAAGCTCACAGCCTAATGAGAAAACAGACAACATGTGCAAACCCTCTACCAGTAAGGGTAGGCTGTGGGAAGGATGCTGTGATGCGCTGCCTAGTTCTTCCTTAGGGTGAGAGAAATCATTACCTCACTGCTGGAGATTCTGCAGTGTCCTTTCTAGAATGGTCCACATCCAGTGCCCTTTGGCTCCCACTCTGCACGGCTCTGAAGGAGCCTCTCACTCCTGAGCTCTCCAGATTTGCAATCTAGCTTGCCCTCACCCTCCCTCTCCTGTGTGCCTGTTGACCTGTGAAGTAGCCAGTGTCTGCTCTCAGCCAGCATCTCTTCCTCTGCCAACTTTAAAGCAGCAAACAGGACTAGTGACAGCCCATGACCGTCTGGGAGATGACAGCCACCAGATACAGGGATAGCGGGCAGGGCAATGGCGCGAACCTTGGGATATATTCTTGGAACTGTGATTTTTCGTATTCCTCCTGGTATCATAGAGCTGGCAAGAAAAGAATGTGGCCACAAAAGGAAAATGACACTTTGATAAAAGGCTGGGAAACACTGATTGAACGCTGTGAATATCCGCCCGACTTTGAAGCAGACATCTGAGAACAGGAAAGAGCCACCAGACCAAGCAGATAGGCACGGCCGTACACAGACCAACCCCTGCCAGTGCAGAGCTCAAGCTGCACTGCCTGTTTGAAATGAGTGAGACTTGCCAGCAACTTGATGGCAATAGCTGTGGGAGCGGAAGACGGAGGCATACTCAGGATGGCAAAAAGTGCATCTTCATTGCACAGTGATGGAAAAATTAAGAAAGCATAAATCCAGAAACCACAAAAAGCAAGGCAGATTTAATATGAAATATGTAAATTATAATAATAAGTAGTTTAAACTTTTCCAATATGTAGTTTCATATGAAGTAGAAAAGTCAGTTTAAACTCCAAGTATTAATACATAGATACATTAAAGTAAACTTTAACAAAAAGCACAGCCCGCAGTGACCAACACATGGTGACCATCAGATAGAGTGTGGCAGTCAAGGCTGTAAGGGGAAGAGTGTGTCCAGCACACAGTGACCAGCACACAGAGTGTGACCAGTACACGGTGACCAGCACACAGACTGTGGGAGTCAGGGTTGTAAGGTGTAGAGTGGAGAGGTTCCAGCAGATGAACGCACGCAGTCTTCACTCTTGTATTTACTCAGGGTCTCCCCTTCATCACTTTCTAAAGATGAATAACAACTTTAAGAACTTAGTTAAGCAGGAGGAAAAAACAAACTTTTATTTATTTGTTTTTTTTTCTCATATATTATATCCCAACTGCAGCTTCCCCTTCCTCTACTCTTCCTAGTGTCCCCCTACTCCCAACCTCATTCATTCCTCCTACATTTCCCTTCAGAAAAGAACAGACCTCCTAGGGATATCAACCAAACACAACATAATGAGTTATAATACAACTGGGCACAAGCCCTCCTATCAAGGCTGGGCAAGGCAACCTAGTAAGAGGAAAAGGGTCCCAAGAACAGGCAAAAGAGTCAGAGACATCCACACCCCCACTGTTAGCAGTCTCACAAGAAGATCAAGCTACACAATCATAACATATATGCAGAGGATTTGGATCAGGCCCATACAGGCTCCATGATTGTTGCCTCAGTCTCTGTGAGCCCTATGGCCCCTGCTTAATTGATCTCATGGGCCCATGTTCTTGTGGTGTCTTCAACTCCTCTGAATCCTACAGTCCTTCCTCTCCTTCTTCCATGAAGTTCCCCAGCTCTGTCTAATGCTTGACTGTTAGTTTCTGCATCTGTTCCCACCAATTGCTGGGTGAAGCCTCTCTGATGAAGACTAGGCTAGGCACTGATGTATCAATATACAGTATATCATTATGAATCATTTCATTGACTTTATTTTTTGGCCAGTCATGTTTGATTCTATCATAGTTCTATGGACTATCCAGCCCCTGGTTGCTGGTCATCCAGGCAGTGTGTGTATTGTCTCCCTCTCATGGCATAGGTCACAAGCTGGACCAGTCATGGGTTGGCCACTCTATTCCATGTGAGACAGGACACAGCAAAAGTTGGTATGTCAAAAATGTTATGTGTGGCAAGAAGAGGAAATGCTGGAGAAAATGTGGCATATGTACACAGTGAATTACCACACAGCACAAAAAGGAAAGAAGGCTGGCACATGCTCAAATGTGGTTGAATGTGGCATAATTGCAGAACATTATGCCAAGAGAAATAGCCCAGTCACAGAAGGAGAAACACTATATGGTTCTCTTCATATTAAATCATAGAAGTGGAGTTAGAAATATAGTTGGCAAGGGCTTAGAGTAGTGTTTAAAATGTTTGACATTGCAAGATGGAAAGAAATACTGAGATGTGTTGCACAGAAATGTCCCTAGACTAGTGAACTACACACTTAAAAATGACTGAAATGGTAATTTAGCATTTTGTGTTTTTACAGCAGAAAAGGGGGATGGAGAAGAGACACCAAAACAAGAGGAGAAAGACATGGTGTCTGAACTGTTAGGGAAGGAGTCAACACTGTAGCAGATGCCACAAAGTCTCTACACTGTTACCCTAAGCTTCAGCAGACACACACACACACACACACACACACACACACACACACACACACACTTTCTTACAAGTAAATTATAAATTAGGGACCAGTCTTCTTAAATTTAAAGTTTCTCGAAAGTAAGCCAGACTGTCCTACAAGTCTTACTATAGGCTAAAATGCAGCAACACAGAGTTAAAACTAATTATAAATGGTAACTTGTCTATTTCTTAAACACATTTTTTAAATTTAAAGAAAATGGCAATATAATCCATTTACAAAGTAGCATTTGTAAGAATATATCACTCAAGATGTTTGAAATTTGTTCAAGGCTATAACAGAAGAATAGTTATTTCTTTATTACAAACAGAGGATCACAATAACAGTAAATTCAAATTATAAAATGGTAAAGAGTTACAATGTTAGAAAAAAAGGAAAACTAATAACAGGAATAGAAATTAAAGATTTACCAAAGAATAACATTAAGAAATAAACTTTGTTTTCTTTAAAAGATGAATATGGACAAAAACCTAACAACTACAGTTTATTGAAAGTGAAATAAATAATACTAAAAATAGGAAGCATTGTAAGTGTAGACTAGTTCACAGTGTTGTGTCTTGTTAACCTCTGACTAGAGCATCCACATTCACTCCAAACACCAGATTAACTTCACTGCAACTGAAGAATAAAACACAGATTAACCTATAACAAAGGACATTATATATCTGATCAATTGTATCATGTTCAAAAATAAACAATATATAAAGGGGGAAATGTCTAAAATGGCAAATGACAAATTAAAAAGCAATGTGTGACAAAATGTCCCTGAGTCTTACCTATAAAATGCATGATTGCTTCAACAGGACAAAAATTAATAAAATTGCTACCACAAAAACCAAACAAATGGAGTCCAAAGTGTTTGGAGCTCTTTAGCTGGAGCTGCTGTGCCCATTTAATCATGGCACAGTTTTAACTTATTGAATTGGAAAATCTCTGCTCTCAGCATCCCTTAGTTGCCTGTTGTCTGCGTGGGGTTCAGACTCATTAGCTTTCCCCAGTCCACTCGGGCATGTTTGCTGTGAGCATGTGGTGGCTCTGTTCAGCTCATATTTGGGCAGTCGTATTGATGAAACTTTATGGGTGTAACTTCTGACAGTACTGTGATTTAATTATATATAGTATCAATAAATATAGGAATAAAATAATTTTTAAAGAGCTTATAGCATTAAAAAGAGCAATACCATACCTGATATAAAGTCCCTGAGGCAACAGCTTTAAATCAATCATGTTTAACCAGCATATCCCACGTGACACAGAACATGAGGTGTGTGAGGGTTGTGCTATGTGTGTCTCATGTAGCAGGTAGGTTAGACAGAAAACATTTTGTTAACGTGAACTCATGATTCTGTTATAATTCTAGAAAGTTAAACTAAAAAAAAATCTGACAAGCATGTAAATATTTTTTGCATAATGGTTACTGTCATGGTTTTAAAATCCTGTCCTCGTCCCCTGACGATCTTGGGAGAAGATGTCATTCTTTCTTGCCCTCCAGGGGACCTAGAACCTCAGTTTCCTGGGCCTGACAGACTGGGAACAGAGCCACCAGCTATGGGGCAGACCCAGAGGACCTAAGAACAACCTTCCAAAAAGTCATTTTCTCTGACAAAAACAACAAAAGAAGATCAAGCTAAGGACTAGTGGGAGGGGCTAGGCTCTCCCGGCAGTGGTGGAGCGCTTCCTCCGTGCTATCTAGAACAAGGTGTAGAGAGCAAGGTCAGCAGAGCATTTGGTCCAAGCCGGTGCGTCCCTAGTCCAGAAGAAAAGAGACCTGCACAAATCTCAGCACAGAGGGTGGGAAGGTCAACCTGTGATCCCACTCGAGTTTAGGGGCTCTTAGCATTTGGTTGCTGCCGGGAGAGAAGAGTTAGTTAGTTTTGGGTTTTGTTTTGTTTTTGATGTGACCCCTTGAAGACTGACCACACACTACAGAAGGCCGCAATTTCAAGACTAGGTGGGCAACACAAACTAGACTTGATGGGGAAGGAAGAAAGTAACTTCCAAGTTGGATAGGAAAAGATGGGAGAATTGATAGGGTAGGAAGGGGAGGGCTGAGGAGGTTGAATATGTTAAAAGTACATTTCAGGAAATTCTCAAAGAATTAATAAAATTATTTAAATAAAAAAAGAGGCTCTCGTTCTTTGCCAATTAAGTTTCCACAGTTATTCACAGGCATGTGTGCCCCTTGGTGAGGGATATTGATCTTTGGGCTCCTTGTCACAGAGAACTCTGGTCTGACCATGTGTATAAGAGTTTCTACAGTGGGGTTCACTGAGATGGGAAAACCCACTTGAAAGGTGGACAAGCCAGTTCATGGGCTGCAACCTAAACTCTGAACTTGGGAGACCCAGCTGAGCCCCAGGACCATCCCTTCCTGCTTCCTGACTGAGCACCAACTCTTCCTGAGTCCCTGCTGCAAACATACCACTTCCTCAAGCTCCACCTTCCTGCCTTCCTTGCCCCTGCTTTTGTACATATTTATTTTGTCTCAGCAAATATGTAAGTAGCTAATACAGAAGATAGGAGAGTCAAAAGCTTCTTTAAAAAGGTGATGGCTGGCGAATTTGAGAGGTTGCTTGGGACAAATTCATCCCGTCTCTTATATTGGTGGCCAGATAGGCTCCGTGGCACCTTCTGAAGTCACGACGGTGTCCCACGTAGGAAACAGGTTTACACTCACATCCACATCTGTAAGTTTTCCTGTTTCCCTCGGGGGTAGGCTGTAGCTAACAGGTCTTTGCTGCTATCTCTTCTTCTTTAAGTGTAATATAACCAATCTTTGCCCTGAAAAAAAATCACATTGTCAATTAGTTTGGCAAGATCAGTTTAATGGGCTGCTGTGTAACCCATGAGAGATGAGGTGCAACGCTGCTCAGTATTCATAAGGATGCCAGCAATATGTTGAGCAAAAAGAGTAGTTATCATATAAACAGTGTGATGGTTCATCTTCATTGTTAAGTGGATTTAGAGTCACCCAGGAGACATACCTTGGGTCACACTTGTGAGAGAATTTCCAGAGAGGATTAACTGAGGAGAGGAGACCCATCCTGATACTGTAGGGCCATTCCTGTGGGCTAGAGTCCCAAACTGAACTTAACCAAGCAAGCTGAGGACCTCTCTCTCCCTCCCTCCCTGCCCTTTTCCCTCTCCCTCTTCTCCCCCTCACTTTCTCCTTCTTCTTCCCTCCCTCTTTCCATCTCTCTCCCTGCCTCCTGACTGCAGGCGCCTGTGGCAAGCCTCCTCAGGCGATGGAGTGTGCCCCT
Source organism: Microtus ochrogaster (assembly GCF_000317375.1). NCBI lineage: Eukaryota > Metazoa > Chordata > Mammalia > Rodentia > Cricetidae > Microtus > Microtus ochrogaster. Next base: position 19,111,053 of record NC_022012.1, read on the forward strand.
CAAACTGTGAGCCAACATAAACCATTGCTTAGCGGCTTCTGTCAGCTGCTTTGTGACAGCAGTGACGAAAGTGTTAATAGTATCCTCTTGCCCATCACTAAATATGTACATAAGCACGTGTGGATGTTTGCATGGTTTTACATACATACCTGGGCATTTTTCCCTGTTGGTATTTCCATTACTATTTGGAGATATTTGGATAATTTACTTTGTTGATATTCTAAATTTCCATTCTGCAATTTGATGTGTTATTTTCAAAAAGAGGAGAAATTAAATAAAACCTAAGACAATGTTTTTTTAAAAAGTGTATACACTAGTTATATCTGAACCACATATTTCTGTTCTATTCTGTCTCGTGGTTAAACATTCACTTTTGCCTCTCTAGTTTTGATTACTTTTAGGACAAGACACTGTTAATGTCTTAGTTCTTTATTCAATGCTTTTTCACACTGTGAATACCAAATGTGGGCATTTCAAGGAGATGAGGGTAAGCAAGGAAGAGAGAGAGAGAAGTGGGAGGGAGGGAGAACTAAGAGAGGCAGGAAAGGAGAGATGACAAGAAAGTAGAGAGAAAAAAATGGAATCAAACCAGGGCAGTAGTGTCATATGCCTTTATTCCTAGCACTCAGAAAGGCACAGGAAGATGGATCTCTGTGAGTTCGAGGCCATGCTGGGATACAGAGTGAGTTACAGTACAGCCAGAGATACACAGAGAAATCCTGTGTTGAAAAACCAAAAAGAAAGAAAAAAAGAGAAAAAGAAATTGCGATGAAGACAAAAGAAAATGGAGAAAGACTAGGAGAAAATACAGACAACAGGAAAGAGGGGAAACAGCCAATTAGAGTCATCATTTCTGCCCAAGTCTAGGACAGAAAACAAAAGTCCCAACCAGAGTTGCTGCCTCTGTCCTGCCCACATTTCTGTTTTTTTGGTTCTGTTTCGGATACCTTTGATGCTGTTGGGCAAACCAGCCATGTTGGGCTCCAGTCACTAGGGCCCAGCCTAAGAAAAGTTTTTCCCAAAAGGTACTGTGTTCTTTGCAGATGTTTGCTGACCCATCAACAGCTGGAACACCACACAACACACTCCATCAATCACTAGCAGACATTACCTAATTGATAAGGTTGTCCCTCTGAACAGCCCTGTTCCCAGTTCTATGTGACACACAATCACATCTCTTCCCTTCCCCTGTGACATCAACATTCTTGGCTAGGCTCTTGGAAGGAAACTTTTCTACTCAAGATAAATTGAAATCTGGGGACAGAACCATTCCCACAGGATCCCCAGCTACCCTCCCCCGGCTCCATCTTCCTGTCCATGGATGCTCCGTGGGCCTCACAGATGCCGATGCCGGTGCAGCTGTAGCTCCTCATCAGCTCCCAGTGACAGCGGGGAGCAGATGGGAGGCACCAGGCATTTGGTGTCAAGGGATGTGTACACGTGAACCTCAAGGCTGGGACCATTTCTCCCTCTCTTCCTTTGTGGCTCCCCCGACACACACACACACACACACACACACACACACACACACAATTTTACAGAAACATTGAAAATGTGCATCTGGTCTTTACTGGCAACTGGCTTCTCACGATGGCATATTTCACTGACAGCACTTGGAGGTGGCCTATGAATCCAAGAGGCAGCCAGGCTTCCCCGAACGCCCATGGCCAGCTCCGGCAAAAGCATGGAGAAGCTGAGTGGAGCTGATTGCGGGGAGATTCATAGCAGCTAGTGCCTGCTGCCATTGGCTCCACGTGACTGCTGAGGAGGCTTTGCTATGAAGTCAGTCCCTAGCCCCTGAGATTAAGGGAAGGACACATAAAAGCAGGAACGAGAACATGTTTTGTTTTAATTAAACAAAACTTCATCTGTGTTATCTATGTCTTGAGCATAATGAGGCATGGAGTAGCATTATTTTGTCTATATTTTGGTCCATAAGCATGGGGGTTTGGAGTCCATACCTTGGATTATGCATCTAGATAACTCCTATATATTTTTTGGACTGACGCTGGTTTCTGTCCCACATTAAAGCCTGTGAATTTTAGCAGAGATCTCTGAAATGCAAAGCCATGATCAGTGTTTTTACAATCTGCTGGGGAGGCAAAACTCCGGGTCATCTACCCAGCCCTAGGCTTTCTTCAGAGAGGAGCCAGAAACCTCAGGAGGAGAAGGGAGGATGGAGTTGAATGCCAGAGGTCTTGACCCAAAGCTTAGCTGCTCGCCGTTTGTGATGGAAGCACCCTGTGTGTAAGACTGGGAGGAGAAGGAGAACATGGGCCTGCTCTCAGCTCTGGACCAAGCAGGCCGTGAAGGTTGAGTTCCTCATCTAGCTCTGCCCAAGCCTTTCAGTGCTCACTCATACTGACCCTCCTGAGACTTTAGAAAATGTCCCCATGATGACTGGGTTTCTACTAGAGTGTCCAGCAGGAGATTTCTGCTAAAATATCTCTCCATGGGAAGATGTGGGACTGGAGTAAGTATCACATCCTCTGACTTAACAGTTGGTGACTCTGGCTGTTGAACAGATCAAACAGACAGGCCACACTTGCTCCACACAATGCTCAGAGGTTGCTAAGTGTCACCTTCCTTGGTGGCCAAAGGGCTCTGTCTTAGGGTTTCTATTGCTGTGATGAGAAATCATGACCAAAAAGCAAGTTGGGGAGAATAAGGTTTATTTGGCTTCCACGTCATAGTTCATTATGAGAGAAAGTCAGGACAGGAATCCAAGCAGGGCAGGGACCTGGAGCCAGAAGTTAATTCATGGAGGATGTTGCTTACTGGCTTGTTCCTTGTAGCTTGCTTAGTCTGTTTCTTGTAGAACCCAAGACCACCAGCCCAGGGATGACAACACCCACAGTGGGCTGGGTCCTCTCTCATCATTCACTATTTAAGAAAGTGCCCTACAAGCTTGTTTACAGCCTGGTCTTTGGGAGGCATTATCTCAATTGAGGCTCCCCACTCTCTGATGACTCTAGCTGGTGTCAAGTTGACATAAAACTACCCTGCACAAGTGCCACGGCAGCCTCCCTCCCCAGAGCAATAGTGACAGAGGAGCCCTGGAGGGACCCACCTTGTTTTAGTTATTCCCTCTTCCCAGCCCCGAATCCCCTTGGTCTGAGGCCTTGCACAAACACAAATGCCTTTCTTGATCATTGATTTTCCATGATAATTAAATCTTCTTTGCAGTTCAGAACAGGTGGGATTCTCTGGACACAGCCTCTTTCAGAGCTGGTGGGATTTCTCTGGACTCCACCTGTTTTGCAGGCTTCCCCACCCTGCGAGCTCCCAGGCCTCGCTATATCAAAGCAGAGCACACAGGGGCCCGTCCTCCTCTCTTTCAGGATTTACATCCCAGGGGAGCAAAACACCCTGCAGTTACTTCCAGTCACCTGGGCACAGAAGCGAAGTTGCTGTACTCTTTCATGTCACAGGACCCATGGGCGATGTCTCTGAGTAAACCTCTACTTTCATATCTCATTCTCTTGAAGAGAACACAGCCCCAACGCCACAGAAAATAAACACAGCGTCTAATCTCCCTCAGTGCCGGGACAGTTTGTTGAAATTGGTGAAATGATGCAGGCCCCACCACACGGCTTGATAAGAGCTATAAGTCCAGCTTTCTGGTTATTAAACAGAGGGTGGGTGATTCTGAGACTCCTGATAATTTAAAAATCCTCCCTCCGTGCCACCCCTGCTTCCTACTGTGTGCTGTGCCATGAGTGGGCAGAGCTCATTTGCAGGCTAGGGTCTGGGCATGTACCATCTACTTCCTTCTTTGGGGACCTGTACCTCTAAAGATAAGGTCCCACCCCAGCTTTTTGACCTCTCATTGGACCATTAGTGACAACAGGAAGGAGAAATCAGAGTTTTAATGAGTCATCCTATACAAGACTTAGACTGAAATAAAACAGCTTGTAATTTTTTTTTTTAATACATAAGACTTCTTTCTTCAGAACAAGGTTAGAAAGCTACAGACAGTATGTAGTGGGCAATGCATTTACATTCACATGTAATACTGTTGCAAATATCAACAATGCTTCACGACACACATATGAAGAAATTTACAAAACTTCCTTTTCAGTGTCCACAGTGTTGTGGAGCATGGCCCGTGCTACCTTACTGACTTCAGAACAGTGGTTGTCTCCATGTAGTCCTGGAGGGTCAGACCTGCATCCAAACACATTTGCCCTCTGAGCCTTCGCAGAATCTAAAAACACATAAACAGACAGACACACACACACACAACCACAAACTCATGAGTTTCTCCCGCCATTGCATAGGCATGTCATCAGGAAATCTGGGCAAGAATGGTTCCCTAGGCAGTGTTCTCGCTATGCCTGACTAAGGCCTTGCAGACAGACAGACACACACACACAACCACAAACTCATGAGTTTCTCCCGCCATTGTACAGGCAGTTGATCAGGAAATCTGGGCAAGAATGGTTCCCTAGGCAGTGTTCTCTAAGGCCTTGCAGACAGACAGACAGACAGACAGACAGACAGAGACACACACACACACACAACCACAAACTCATGAGTTTCTTTCGCCATTGTACAGGCAGTTGATCAGGAAATCTGGGCAAGAATGGTTCCCTAGGCAGTGTTCTTGCTACGTCTGACTAAGGCCTTGTGGTCAGGCTCCTTGGTAATTCCCTCACTGTGCACCTTCAAACTCTAGCCCTCTAAGAGCTGTTGAAATATCCATTAAGAAATATTGATCCTGAAGTATGACTTCACGTTCTTGAAGCGACATGGCATCATGACAGGACATGATATAATATCCTCTGCAAGGAGAAATTGCATTGTCAGAGTCCCGGTTGCTCCAGGAAGAAAGGAATGGCTGTAAAAACTCAAGCCTGTATGACACTGTAATGCTTGCAGTGGGAACACTCAGCCTGACCAACACTCGTTTCCTGGGGGACGTTCTGAGATCACTTGCTTGCCGCTTTCGCGGTTACTAAATACCCTTGCGGGAATGGGTTCCCCACTTTACCCTCCAGCTTTACTGTCATGTGGTACTGTTTCCCCGGAAGGTCTCTTTTAGATTTAAGTTCTGACATGTCATGGAAGCAATGCACCAGGTGAAAATTGTGGGGATTTTTCCTACGGACTGATCTCTGGTGAAAGCACTGAAGGGTTCCTCGCTGAGGTGTTTGAGGAAGCTTCATGGAAAATACTGTGTGACTGGGTAATGTACATATCGGAGCAAGTCAGAACTAGAAAGAAAGAAAGAAAGAAAGAAAGAAAGAAAGAAAGAAAGAAAGAAAGAAAGAAAGAAAGAAAGAAAGAAAGAAAGAAAACCAGGAGAGAGATTGCTTGCCTCTATGTGAAGTGAAGTGTGGAAGCCCTCCTGTCACTTGTCAACAGATCTCCAACCAAAGTACCAAATTGTATTTCCATAAACAGGGTACCCAAGTGCTGACCCCAAATGTCATTTCCCAACTCAGAATCTGAAGAAAATGGGGCTAAAAACATAAGGGTAACCAGGGGCACCCAAGGACTTTATCGTCTGAGGACCTTGGGCAACAATTTGCCAAGGAAAGCAGAACAAACACATCAGGGAAAGACTAGGGGCTGGTGTGTGGGATCTTTGTGAGCTTTGGGAAAATGAGAATGTGCCTAAAGGCTAAAGGCCATGCACTCTCAGGTGCCTCCCTCAGTGCAACCATATAATGGCAGGAGAGGGGCACATCAAAATTAACACATAAAGGAAGCTAGCAGGCAAGAGGAGACATAGAAGCCCTTCTCCACATCGGGATATCCTCTAACAGAGAGCGCTAACAGCCCATGAGATATGCACATGGTCAGTGCTATGTAAACCTCCTACAGGGTCATGTGACACATGACCTGACACTTTGGGGATTTTACTCTCAAATCACTACCTCGTTCCCATTCTTGGGGATGTTTTCACTCCCTTAGCATATGGCCTCTATTTCTATTTCTATCTGTAAGTCCTAGCCCACTTTACTGCCCTCCAACTCAAATACTTGGGACTATTTTCAAGGCCTGACACAGTGGCTCCTGTCCTTAATGCCAGCACTCAGGAAGCTGACAGATGGACCTCTATAATTTGGGGCCAACCTGGTGTACATGGGGAGGTTCAAGCCGGTTATGGACTTCATGGCAAGACCCTGTCTCAAAAATAGAAATAAAAACAAAACCTTTTAAAGAGAAGAAGCTGGCTATTTCAACAGGTACTGCTAGAAGACACTGGCAGGTGTCCTAGCTCTCCCCACACCTGCTACAACCATCTCCTACCCTTTAGCATACCTCACATCTAATGTACTTAGTACATATTCATGTCGAAGAATAGGAAAGAGATTCTAGCCAAGCTGTCACTTGAAGGCTGCTCTAGCAGCCACTGCAAACTGGAACTGAATTTACTTTTAATTCTCACAACATTGCAAGTGATGGCCATTACTGTCTGTTTGACAGGTGGGGAAACAGACAGGTTAACTGTTTTGTCCCAAATCAAGGACAAACCCAGGAACCCATGTCTATCCGCATTGACTCACTGTTCTACCACCTCTCAGTGATTGGTTTCTCTAATAACACAAATCAGACTGGACCAGCGTGGGGTCAACTGGAGAACAGTGACTGTTCAAGAAACTAATGGTGTTGATCAAGCAGTGTTGAGGAGTCTGTGGGTTACCCCAGAAGACCCCTGAAGGACTGCACTGGTATTCAGGATGGACCAATCATGAAAACTTTTGAATTGGATAATATGTTCTTGAAGTTTAGATTATAAAATCTATAAAGTTCTGCAACCATTGGCAAAATCATAACCAGATTAAGAACCTCTATGCCTGAACCTCTACCAGAGCAGCCCCAACCCAGCAGCCTCCACAAGACTGGGCCTGGGCTAGTGAGCTATGTGGAAGCAGGCCCAAGACAGGGACTCCAGCAGGAGCAGGCCCAAGCCTGGCATAACTGGGTGTCAATATGTAGAAGAATGAAAATAGATCCATATCTATCACCATGCACAAAACTCAAGTCCAAGTGGATCAAAGACTTCAACATAAAGCCAACCATACTGAACCACAAAGAAGAGAGAGTGGGAAGTACACTTGAACATGTTGGCACAGAGGACCACCTCCTAAACATAACCCAGTGGCACAGACACTGAGAGAAACAATTAATATATGTGACCTCCTGAAACTGAAAATTTTCTGTAAAGCAAAAGACATGGGGGCCGGGTGGTGGTGGCGCATGCCTTTAATCCCAGCACTCGGGAGGCAGAGGCAGACGAATCTCTGTGAGTTCGAGACCAGCCTGGTCTACAGAGCTAGTTCCAGGACAGGCTCCAAAGCCACAGAGAAACCCTGTCTCGAAAAAACCAAAAAAAAAAAAAAAAAAAAGGACATGGTCAAAAAAAAAAAAAAAAAAAAAAAAAAAAAAAGGACATGGTCAACAAGACAAAACGACAGCCTACAGAATGGGAAAATGATATGGAATTTCCCTCTGTATGCTGTGATTACCATTAATGAATAAAGAAACTGATTTGGGCCTATAGCAGAGCTCAAGGGGAACAGAGCTAGGCGGGGAAAACTAAACTGAATGCTGGGAGGAAAAAAGGGCAGTCAGAAAGAAGCCATGTAGCCCCACTGGATACAGATGCTGGAACTTTATCTGGTAAGCCACAGCCATGTGGTAATAAAAAGATTAATGGAAATTGGTTAAATTAAGATGTAAGAGTTAGACAATAAGAAGTTAGAACTAATGGGCCAAGCAGTGATTTAAATAATAAGGTTTCTGTGTGATTATTTCAGGGTTGAGCAACTGGGAGCCAACAAACAACCTCCTCCAACAAATTGGCACCCATGTAACCAACTAAAATCCACTTAAAACCTGAGAGGGTTTGCAAACAAATTCTGGACACTAAAAAACAAAGTTTAGCTGCATTTGTTTTCCTGAATGGGTTTTGTTTGCTGGCGGCATGCTGCAACTTTTTTAAGAGAGGTTTTCTTGACTCAGTGGTAGCAGAAAAAAAAAGCTACAGGGCTTTGAAATACTGACTTTCTGGTCCATGTTGTCTCTTTCAGGAGATTGAGCATTTAAATGGGGTTTGTAAGAAGTGTGCTACAAACTGCTTAATGGTTCAACATGGACCTGTTGCATACTTGGAACTGGGGCAGTGTGTGCAGCTGAGAGGCAATGAACAAAACTCCTGTGCCATGTTGAACTGTGAAGAGCAAGGAGGAAGTACCATAAATACCCTAGCAATGCCACAGCTTAGATTCTTGAGTGCTTAGCATTTTAAGAAGTGTTTCTGGTCAGAAAATAATTACAAATGTGCAATAAAGACACATTTAGATAAAAAGACCTCTAAATGGGTCACAGTGTTAGATTATTGTAGGTAGGCTTGGGAGAGAGAGTAAAAAATATACAGTTAGAAAAGAAAGAGATACAGTTTAAAAGGAATAAAGAAAAATAAACCCCATAAAGATGGAAAATTGACAGAGTCTGGATTATGTATATTATTGTGGGGTTTTTTTTTGAATATTTTGGTTATAAAGGAGTTAAGTACAGAGAGACATTTCAGTATATGGGCTGCTAAGATAAGCCAGCATGTATATTATAAAGATATCTTGACTTCAGAATTTCTGTCTAAGGATATGTTGTTTTGGAAAAGAGGTTCTTCTTTTGTTTACACAGAGGATAAGAATCTGTGTATTGGTTCCAGACTAATATGGTTTGATGGAATAAAACCCCTTGAAAGGTTGCTTGTGAACACTCCCCAAAAATTACTTTAACCAACTGCTAACTGAGATGAATCTAGTACACAGGATATACCATGAAAAAAAAAACTTGATTAATAGCACCCCCAATCAGCAGGAAGTAATCTAGAGAACTACACCTAAATTCCCAAATATTGTTTATAGAGGTTCTTTCTTTCTTTCTTTCTTTCTTTCTTTCTTTCTTTCTTTCTTTCTTCCTTCCTTCCTTTTTACATTGAAAGGGGGATATGTTGTAGAGATGGACACTTTGCATTGGTATGGATCTTGGCTTATTGATACAGATTTAAATCAATTTTGTTATATGTATATTTATGTTCTTGATTAAGGTATTGTGTTTGTGCAGCTCATTTAAAAATGTAATGTATAATTAATAATTATAGGTAAATAGAGATTTATCTATAATAGTCAATCTTGTAGTCATGTTAGGTTTTCTAGATATATAGAGATATATTTCAGTTAGATAGGTATTCTTCAAACCTTTTGAAGACTACAAAATTTGGCATTTAAGATATTTAAGAACTTAGAATTTTTCATGACAGTGAGACATATGTGCTCCTGGTAGCACCAATCTACTTCAAAAGGAAGATGGGCATCAAAGACACTCCTTATGGCATTGGTTAGCCATTCAGTCAAGGAGCTGCCCTTGACTAGACTGCTTGATGAACTGGACATAGGAAAATAACTGCTGAACTTGCCTAAAGGTAAGATGATCCTTCAGGGTTCCTGCTTCATGAAAAAGACTGCCAGACATTCTTCAGGACACAGAAGAAAGTTACTGACAAACTGCCAATATAGGTGGAACTGTCTTTAAAAGTTCCTGCTTCGTGGGAAAGTCTGCTGGATACTATGGGCCTGTAGGGTGAAGATGGATGCCCCAATGGTGCAAAGAACTTTGGGTGACTGTCTAGGCAGAGAGATGTCTTTGTCAATTTTAGAGTTTTGGAAGTTACTTACAATGTACTTCCTGTTAACTTAGGTAATATTATATCCTTCTGGAGTCTTTGATGGAGTTGAAGAATTTATAATTATAGTTTTCCTTAGTTATGATAAAAGATTATATATATGCTGTAATTATTGCTTGATACCTGTTTTGTTATATGTAATTTTACTATGTTAAAATTAAACCATTCTTTTTTATTTAAACAGAAAAGGGGAGATGATGTAGGGTTTCCCTCTGTATGCTGTGATTACCATTAATGAATAAAAGAACTGATTTGGGCCTGTAGCAGAGTTATAGGGAAACAGAGGTAGGCAGAAAATACTAAACTGGATGTTGGGAGAAAGAAGGGCAAAGTCAGAAAGAAGCATGTAGCCCTGCTGAAGACAGATGCTGGAACTTTATCTGGTAAGCCACAGCCATGTGGCGATACACAGATGAATGGAAATGGGTTAAATTAAGATGTAAGAGTTAGACAATAAAAAGTTAGAGCTAATGGGCCAAGCAGTGATTTAAATAATAAGGTTTGTGTGTGATTATTTCGGGAACTGAGCAGCTAGGAACCAACAAGTGGCCTCCTCCAACAGGAAAAGATCTTCATCAACCCCATATCAGAGAGAGGACTGGTTTCCAAATTAGACAAAGAACTGAAAAATTAGACATCAAAAGAACAAATCATCCAATAAAAAAAATGGGGTACAGACCTAAACAGAAAACTCTCTGACCTGCCCAGCAGGTCCTAAGTTATTCCAGGGTCTGAAGAGGCACTATCTGAAAGACATGGGTGAGAGAAAAAAACGCCAAGCAGTACTCCTTTTGTCAAGGCATCCTTTTATTGAAGCAAGTTTCATGTCTTAAATACTCCTCAGTGAGGAGCTTGGGCAGAGGGAGCTGGGGAAGGGAGGAAGGAAAAGAGGGGCTCGGTAGCTAGGCAGCTAATCAGGGCAGTTGCATGGTCAGTGGCTAGAACACCTGCTGTTAGTGATAAGCAGCAAACAAAGAAGACATTCTGTGATGCAGTCTGAAGCTTGAATCTCCAAGTTTAGCACACAATGTTTTAGTTAACTTTAAGTTTTCTGTCTCAAAGTTTTTACTTCAAGGCCCTGTGAGATGTGAGAAAGGAGAAGCCTGAAATGGCTCCTGACAACTCTAACAGAGGAATCTAAAATGGCTGAAAGACACTTAAGGAAATGTTCAATATCCTTAGCCATGAGAGAAATGCAAATTAAAACAACTCTGAGATTCCATCTTACACTTGTAAGAATGGCCAAGATCAAAAACACTGATGACCACTTATGCTGGAGAGGATGTGGGATAAAGGGAACACTCCTGCATTGCTGGTGGGAGTGCAACCTGGTACAACCCCTTTGGATTTCAGTATGGTGATTTCTCAGAAAATTAAGAAATAACCTACCTCAAGACCCAGCAATACCACTTTTGGGTATATACCCAAAGGACGCTCAATCATACCACAAGGACATGTGTTCAACTGTGTTCATAGCAGCATTATTTGTCATAGCCAGAACTTGGAAACAACCTAAATGCCCCTTGATCGAAGAATGGATAAGGAAAATGTGGTACATTTACATAATAGAGTACTACACAACAGAAAAAAAATAATGACATGTTGGAATTTGTGGGCAAAAGGATGGATCTAGAAAAAGTCATATTGAGTGAAGTAACCCAGACCCAGAAAGACAAATATAATATGTATTTACTCATGAGTGACTTTTAGATGTAAAGCAAAGATAAACCAGCCTCCAGTCCACAACCCCAGACAACCTAGACAATAAAGAAGACCCTAAGAGAGACATACATGGATCAAATCTGCATGGTAAGTAGAAAAAGACAAGATCTCCTGAGTTGATTGGGAGCATGGAGATCAGGGGACAGAGTAGAAGGGGAGGTGTCAGAAAGGAGGGGAGCAGAGAAAAATATATAGCTCAATAAAAACAATAAAAAAGAACCCTAGGTCCTTCTATCCCGTTATCTATCCTACTCATGCTGCGCACTCTGTACTGCCCCAGCGCTCCACGAGAGAATCTGCTCTGTGGGCTTCTCCACTGAACCCCTCTCAGCAGCACACACTGCACAGACAGCCTTTCTCTCCTCTCTCTCTCTCACGTTCATGGCCCATTTCCCCATGGCTCTCTTCTCACCTTGTGACCATGTGTCTGTCGCCTCTGCGTGTTAATGGCTTTCAGGAATTCTGTGGTTCAGCATGGAGTTCCTGCTGCCTGCCCCACAGAGACGTCCTCAGGCAGTTTTTCTCCTTGGCTGGGGTTGCTGGACTCTTTATAACTGACATGCTGCGGTCTTCCTCACAGCTAAGCATTACCCGAAGGGCTTTACAGACAGCCTCAAACCCTTAGGTTCCAGCAGAGGCGGGGAGCCCTGGGAGCCAAATGGAGCCAGTCCCACTGCAGTGTATTTGAATGTCACCTGCACATGATGGCAGTTTGTCCCAAAGACATCTTCAGACAAGCGACTTCTGGAAACCCCTACCCTTTTAAGGACAGAATGTTGTAACCACTTATAAGAGAAAAGCCCTACCTGCCACAGCCCAGTGAAGACAAGGGGCTCAAGGGTGTCTTGAACTCCTCTTGGTGTCCTGGAAAAATACAGACTGGTTCTGTGCGGGCTACAGTTTTTACAAGGTGACTTTCTCAGACTTTGGGGGCTAGACCTTGATATTATAAACTACCAGTTCCATACGTTTGCTGAAGAGCACTGGAGGGCACAGCAAAGGGACACGGTGACCACAGGCCTCTTCTCACAGTCTGATTTGTTTTAACATTCTGTATCAAAAGAAAGGCAAAAGCCTCTCGCCTCAGACTGGACTTGGGACTTCCACACACTGCAGACCTCAGATAATGCTGTAGAAAGATTAACATCTCACTCACAGGCCACCCACCCTGTCAGTAAAAACCTTCAGTCAGGGGAGAGGAGAGGGCTGGTCTCCAAGGGAAACAGGAGAACAGTCTGATGCTGTGGTAAGTAGGCCTCTTCTCTACCCCAAGCAATGATGGAAACTCCTTTTCCATTGTTAGTCTGTTTGTTGTGGCTAACAAAACCAATTCCCTGCCTTCTGAAACAAAAATGGAGACTCCAACCCTCAAAGTCCTGCTTACTAAGAGCAGGTAGAGCCCTCCCACTGGCAGGCATTTCAGCTCAGGTGCATCACAGCCCATGAACACAGCCAAGCAGAAAGACGCACTCTCTCGGGTGTGGAATTACCATATTTCAGACTTCTGGAGTCTTGGTGGCATTTGTTCTTCTCAAAAGTGGGGCATTGGAGCATGCCTCTATGGCAACTCGACCATCCACACGGCCTTCTGCTGCTGTTAGACTAGCAGGAGGTGGGGGGCCCAGTGACTGTATTTTGGGGTAAGACATAGCTATCATCTGAACTGGGATGTGAAAATGAAAAGGGGATTCTGACAGGAATGCTGGGGTAACTGGCTCTGTCCCTGTGACATGGGGTATTTAGTCACCCCTGTCAGAGCCGCTGAACCGTGACTGTCACATGTCAATCACAGGGAAATGAACTGCTCAAGCAGGAAAAGAGCTTTTTTGGTCATTTTCCTCCTCTCTAAGTTTAAAGGCTACACTGCATCCAGAGAGTGTAAAAGATTTTGCCTGATGCCGTACTGCTCGGTGAGGCCAAGTCAGTTTGAAGCCAGGCCTCCTTCCCTTTCCAGTCAAGAGCTCAAGGCTCTTGCATGGAACTCTACACCCATGTGAGGGACTGTGACGAAAGAAAGGGGCAATCACTTCACAATCTGCCTTCATGTCACGACAAACATGCAATGATCCCTGTCAATAGCTCGGGCTGCTGATTCCATGTGCAATTTCAAGTAAGGTATGAATCCCCTTGCATCCCATTTCCTAGTCTGGAAAATCAGAAGAGACAGCTGTCACTAACTTAAGGATCTGGAAAAAGGAAGGGAAAAGTACATTGACTCGTAAGCAGGGAGGGAGGGCCACACACATATTCATAGAGTAAACAGCATTAGTGCACTGTACAGCTAGACCTGATACTGAGGGACCAGATGCAGGACTGTTCAGTCTGAACAGTGGCAAAGAGTCATGAAGTAGCTAAAGTGTGACTGATAGTGATCTGTTGAGCAGAAGAAAGTGGGGGGATGCCTGAGGAGAGGGACAGACATGGTAAGGAGGAGACTCGGTCAATGTATTCATGAGTTCCCTTAGTCAACTGATAAGGAAGGAGAGACCATGATTTCATTTCTCAACATTTTCAGGAAAATTTAACATCTTACAATCTCCTCAAATCCCAATGTGATTTGTACCCAACTAGAAATAGAAAATCTCACTGAGTTGACGTCATCGGGATGCTCTTAACTTTTGCTACGGTTCCAACGTGCTTTGAATGTGTCTTGCAAAAAGATTCATGTGCTAGAGAGGTAGTCTTTGGTATAGCAGTGTTGAGGTCATGCAAACTTTCATAAGTGGGGTCAGTTGCTATTCCTAGAAGGAATTAATTCTAATCTCTTTACTGAGTTCGTTATTGTACGAGTGTTGTTGCAAGTCCAGGCAGCCACGCAATGTGGCCTCTTCCTCATGCTCCACTCCTCTTGAGCTTCTCCATTGTATTGTGCGCATTCAGAGGGCCCTCAGCAAGGGTGGAGCAAGGGAGTGAACTTCAACCCCCGAAAGTGTGAGGTAAGTAAGATTTCTTTACAAGGTATGAAGCTTTGGGGTATTTTGTTACAACAGGAAAGAAAGTCCTGGTGACAAGTATCAGGGTGACTATTCTAGTTTAGCTCATCTGTCTCCCCCTTGATAACCTGGTAATCATATGTCACGGCTCAAAGTCATGAAATATTGTGCAAGAGCAGAAAGAATTTGATTTGCAAATTGGAGCGCTGTTTCCCACTTTATGAATGATGGTTTCCAGAGAGAACTAGTGCCCTGTGAACTTCCTTCCTTCCTTCCTTCCTTCCTTCCTTCCTTCCTTCCTTCCTTCCTTCCTTCCTTCCTTTTTCCTTCCTTCATTCCTTCCTTTTTCCTTCCTTCATTCCTTCCTTCCTCCCTCCCTCCCTCCTTCCCTTCCTCCCTCCTTCCCTTCCTTCCTTCTTTCCTTTCTTTCTTTTTTTTTCTGTTTTTTTGAGACAGGGTTTCTTTGCATAGTCCTAGTCCTGGCTGTCCTGGAACTCACTCTGTAGATGGGACTGGCCTCAAACTCATAGAGATCCTGCTGCCTCTGTCTCCCGAGTGCTGGGGGTAAAAGTGTGCATCACCACCATCCAGCTCCCTGTGAACTGTCTAAGAACTGTTGGGTATGACATTTGAGCAGCTTTCAGAATGAGACTTTTGTCTAGATAGTGCCCTGAATCCTGGCGTCTCAGAAATTTCAACTAGGTGACCATATTCAAGGAAGCTAAGTATAAGGTGCATTTTGGGAGTCACCTTCAGTTGTTCAGGGTCAGTGACATTTTATGGGTCTCTCATGAAAACCAGTGGTATGTGTATATAAGAATTTGACACGGAGAGAAATAGGGTTCATAGGTAAGACGGACACTGATTGCAAATGCTTGCCCCTGTTTCAAATCCTGACTGGAGTCTGGTGTACACAAACAGAGGGAGTGTGAGCTGGGCCCAAGAAGCCACCCAGGAGCTCACTGCTTGCCCTACCACTCAGGTCTCCTTTCTCACATCAAGGAAGGCGGTGATCTGTGTGCTGTGTGTCTCCTTTATCAAAATCCAAACCTCTGAAACACAGGACCAGCGTTTTTTGGGCTACTTGTGACATTTATGAATGAAATCAACTTGTGTGGGAAATGAAACCCAACACTGTCCCAACATGAAATGTTTGGTCCAACAAGAGATCTTACGCTCTTTACAAGCATGAGGGATGGAGGCTCTTGTTAAACCCGTGCAAATGAAAGACCCATGGTGTGTTTCTTCTATTCCCACTTCCACACAGGCAACTGGAGCTTGGGCAGGAAGAAACAGAACTGAAGGGTATGACCAGTGTGTCCTACTGGTGAGGCTAGAGGTACAGGAAAGAGTGAAGGTGGCAAAGGAAAAGGATTTTAAGAATAATTTTAACAGGTTACGGGGCTCATTGAAATGCCTCCACAGGAAAAGAGCAGAGTCCAGCAACAGCACCGGAACTGAGGGAGAGCTCTTGTGGAAAAAACTCAACAAACTCCTGTGTTGTTAAGCATGGATGGCCAAAGACCCAGCAAGCAAACCCTAGAACAACAGGGACCCCTAGAGACCTCCAGAGACCCACACCAATGTGGTCAAACAATTAGGAATTATCAAATTCATCCCCAGGGAAGATGAGACAAACATTCAGAAAGAAACACCTCCTAAGAGGTTCAGGAGGTCTGAAGTGGGAGAGGGTGGAGATTTTGAAGAGGCTCAAGAGGGAACTAAAGGGAGAGGCTGTCTCTTTACTAGGTGAAGGAGGGGAATAAGAAATAAATACCCTCCCCCTCCAAAGTGCAGGGTCTGGAAGGCTCATTTAGTGTGGAAATGGAATTCCCACCCCTGCGGAATAAGAATGAGCTTCGTTTGAAAACCATCATATTACCCTTTTCAAACTACTTTGATGTCAACCTCACAGGTCCCCAGAAAGATGTGAACGGTCTGTACAGCAGGAGAGACATCACTGGGAAGCTGGATCCATTTACTCCAGCCTCAGGCCATGATATGCAGTCCGAGGGTGAGCCATCCCAGCCACCAAGGTAGCCCAGAGACCTGCCCGGTGGGGAATGCAAACCCAAGTGGATTATGGAGAGAAACTTTTTAAAATGTAGTCCCTATGCCAGAAAGCTCCCGCAAAGACTACTGCTAAATTGCTTTGTAAGAACTTCAAAGTGATCCAGGAATGGCGTAGTATTTACTACTTATCTATCCAACAAATATTAAATGTAAACAATCCCATAAAGACGACTGTTTTAAACACAGCAACAACTAAGAGTGTCTGTCATAAAGCAAACTTTCTTAGGGCTAGCTTCTCAGACTTCATGTCTGGCTTGTGAGTTGACCTAGATTTGTCCTTGTAGTCTGCCTTCGCTTTGCAAGCTTTCTAGTTTGTCTCAAATACAGCCCTGCACGAATGAAGAAATACTGTGTATGCTTGCTCCTGAACTGTATTTGTGTATAAGGACTACACCCCCAGGCTGTTGGAAGAACGGTGCCTTCCATCTCATTGGTTCATCTGGAGGCTGGTAACAAGGCAGGGCTGCAGTTCTACAGACAAAGGAAGTGAAGCATGGAGCGGCTGGACGGTGTTTCAGTCTCTGCCTCCCCAACGATGATCCTGGAGGGATTGTATTGATGTCACATAAGATGGAGCAAGTGTAGGAGCAGTGGCCTACAGAGGGGTGTAAGCATCCAATGGCGACGATATACCTCACCTCGGGAGTCCCATCCCCAAGTAGAACACAGTCAGTCAGGATGCCCACTAAAAACTGCCT
Source organism: Microtus ochrogaster (assembly GCF_000317375.1). Taxonomy (NCBI): domain Eukaryota; kingdom Metazoa; phylum Chordata; class Mammalia; order Rodentia; family Cricetidae; genus Microtus; species Microtus ochrogaster. The sequence goes on from NC_022012.1 coordinate 19,128,179, forward strand.
TATAGATATGTCCGAATATTGTCCTTTATCCCCTTCTTTTAGTTTTTTGGCTTAATTTGACCACCATTTCTGAGATCTCCTGCGGACCACCACACCTCCGTTGGAGTTTCATATGAAGCTGTTCAAGAAGGAAGGTGGGCTTGAAGCTGTCCTCTTGTCTGTAGCCTCAGATTAGATGGGTGTTTTGATCTGGATGCCACAAAGGTTACTCCAATCAGGAGAGAAACTGGGCTATCATAAGATGGACAGCCATTATGAGTACGCGCTGCTGCAGGCTTTTTGTGTGACACAAATGTTCCCTCTGTCTTGGTGACAATACCGACAGGCTAAACGTGCCCTTTTCTATTTCAAAGACCATGAAACTAAGATCAAAGCAGGTCAAGGTGGGGAGCTGGGCTGTAAACCCCCACGCTGACACTGGCTGTACACTTCCCATCATGCTTCATAAATGCAGACTTTGCATTTCCAATTAGACCTGAGCTCCTTTCATGCTACTTCTCAACGTCCAACTATGATATTTTCACCACAGACAAGGACACCTTGATGTCAAAAGGTGCCCAGAAAGGCTGTGTGAAGTTCAAAGGTAAATTCTGTCATGCTCCGGTCACTAGGATTCCTATCACCTAGGCTGGGACTCTGGATGGGCCGTCACCCTCTCCCCTCAGACAGCTTCCCCTCCACACTGTGGGGGCATACTAGGCTCAAGCTAGCTGGCTACTTTTCACCAGCACCCGCCTGAACCTCCAACAATTACAGAAAGTGAGGCCAACGCATGTGAGGTAAGGGAGCATGTCAAGATGGCTTCCAAGTGTGTGTGGTGAGGGGAGAGACAGCAGAGCACAGACAGGAACACTTGTGCTACCCATTGCCTCCCGTGACCCAGAGCAAAGCAACTCCTAAATCTTAGTACTTTATTAAGCCATTGCTGCTCAAAATCCCCTCCATAGAGAGAATCTGCTTTCATTTCACCTCTGGCATCATGGAATGAGATAGCATGAGGGAAAGGAGGAAGAATACATTCAAGTCAAATCCATCGCAGACTAGCCCCCCTCCCCCACCCCAGGAGTCTGCCCACCACTCTCTCGAAAAAGCTTTTTGCATGAGCGATCTATACAAATTCAATTTGAGACTCTCAATAGAATGGCCACACAGAACCAATGGACAGGCAGGTTAGGAAGTAAATGTATGGATCAACTTTTGTCAACAACATTGCTTTCATAGCCAAGGGTGGAAGGCCAGAATGGAAGGTGGCCCCACACGCTTCAGAGATGCTCTGACTGCACCCCCAAATGGTAGAAGTGCTCTGGGAAAAGGTAAGTTTACTGGTACCCTGGAGACAGGAATGACCCCGTGACAGTGGGTCAGCCTATAGATTAAGGCATCCAGAAGCACACCCCAGTGAGGACATCTGCTTTATCTATGTCCCACTACATCTTAAAGGGCCCATGCAGGGATCTATTAATAAACAGGTCACTGGTCTATATTGGCTTGGCTTTGCAGTTGAGTGCAATCTTTGTTAGTGAGAGCATGCTGTGTGTTCAGTGTTGTGGATACAACTTTACCTAATTCTCAGGACCGCAGAACTTGGGCTCCCCTCTACCTGACACATCCGAGAAAGCAGCAGGGATGCTTTGGGTCTTGACTCAAACAGCACTTCTTCAGAAAAGACTTTCTGGGTGGCCTTACAGAAACCAGCTCCCTGTCCCATCACCTTCTGTTCCTCTGCTCTTTCATCTTTTTTCATAGCTCTGCTTTTATACATGAGGGCAAAGAGCAGACTAAAGCAGCATTGAGATGAAAAGAAAAGATCAGTCAGCTCATAACCCTGAAGAGAAAGATGCATGGAAAAGAGTGAGACTGGGAAGGAAAGGAGGAAGAGGAGGAGGGCAGGGGAGGGGAGAGCACATCTGAGTATCTGAGAGATCTCTGGGCTGCCCAGGTTGTTCTGGTTAGAGCTGACTTGCAACAGATACTCACAAAGATGTTTGCATGGGTTTTCTTTACTGCAAACAGCTGTTTACAACTTCCAAAGGATTTCAGTGTTTCCAGTTGACCCTTACAATATCTTCCCTTTGTGTCGTTCTGTGGGACAAGGGACTAAATTTGGTTAGATCATCAGATGATTTGATGGTCAGTAAAGATGAGAAAGTACCCCAATAGGCCTGGTCCCCGACACTAGGGGAAATTCCACTATGATGAAGCTGTGTTGAAGGAATAGAAGCCCAACAAACTTCATCTCCACTACCTTCCCTAGGAGGAGTGCTGGCCTGGGAAGGCAGGGATGGTTGACTCCCCCAAGTACAGCTAAGTCATGAGAGGAAAGTAACTATAACTATCTAGTCTTCAACCTCATCAAAGACTTGAGAAAGGATATAATATTACATGAGTAAATAGGAAGTACAATCAACCAACTTCCAAAAAGTACAAGAAAATGACAGAGACAACTGGCTACCTGGGTAATCACCCAAAGTCTCATTTGCCCACTGGGGCAAGCAATGTTGGCTAAGGCCTAGAGTATCTGACAGGCCATTTTTAGAAGCAGGAAAATTTGAAAATCTGTCTTATCCTGTCTTAGCAAGGTTTGGCAGTCTTTTTGCTTGTATCCTTCTTGTCCAGTCTGGACACCATGCATTTGTCAGTGGTGGAGGCAGGGGAAGTTCTTTGCCCAATGATCAGTTTTACCAAGAAGAAAATAGCTCCAAGTGGGGTGTCTTCAGTACCCAGCATTCTCTGGGGAATAGATCAGTGCTGCCAGGAGCAATTGTGTCTCATGTCAACAGAATCTGTAGTAATAGGAGCGGCGGGACTGCATCCCCAGCACCCCGGGCAGCCTGCTAGCTTATGCCCCGAAATAATTACATGGACACTGTATTCATTTAATCACTGCTTGGCCATTTCTATCTAGCCTCTTCTAGTCTAACTCTTGCACCTGGACTAGCCCATCTCTAATAATCTACTGTAGCCCACAAGGTGGCTTACCAGGGAGATTCTAGCCTACGTCCATCCTGGGTCGGAGCTTCATCGCGTGTGCCTCAGAGAGCAGAGCTCTCGCCTCTGCCTGCAAGAGTGGAGCATCGTGTCTCTCCAAGGCGTCTGCCTGGGAGCTGGGAGCTGTCGAGTCTCTGAGCTCACTTCCTCTTCCTCCCAGCATTCTGCTCTGTTTACTCCTCCCATCTATGTTTTAACCTATCAGGGCAAGCAGCTTCTTTATTTAATTAACCAATGACCTTCCTCCATCAAGAATCCTAAGTTATTTACATGCCATATTCTACAGCTCTTTGAAGTAGTTGAAGATTACCTATCTATGTGGAATACAACCTCTGTGCATCTAAAGAACTGACTAGTCTAACTATTAGTATAACAAACATGGGCAACTATTGACCTGTGATTCTTTTTTTTCATTAATTTATTTATTTATTAAAGATTTCTGTCTCTTCCCCGCCACTGCCTCTCATTTCCCTCCCCCTCTCCCGATCAAGTCCCCCTCCCTCGTCAGCCCAAAGAGCAATCAGGGTTCCCTGCCCTGTGGGAAGTCCAAGGACCACCCACCTCCATCCAGGTCTAGTAAGGTGAGCATCCAAACTGCCTAGGCTCCCACAAAGCCAGTATGTGCAGTAGGATCAAAAACCCACTGCCATTGTTCTTGAGTTCTCAGTAGTCTTCATTGTCCACTATGTTCAGTGAGTCCGGTTTTATTTCATGTTTTTTCAGATCCAGGCCAGCTGGCCTTGGTGAGTTCTCGATAGAATATCCCCATTGTCTCAGTGTGTGGGTGCACCCCTCGCGGTCCTGAGTTCCTTGCTCGTGCTCTCTCTCCGTCTGCTCCTGATTTGGACCTTGAGATTTCTGTCCGGTGCTCCAATGTGGGTCTCTGTCTCTGTCTCCTTTCATCGCCTGATGAAGGTTAATATTCAGGAGGATGCCTATATGTTTTTCTTTGGGTTCTCCCTCTTATTTAGCTTCTCTAGGATTTGACCTGTTATTCTTAATACCTATATAGCTTAAAGACTAAGGCTTCATATTAAAAAATTAAACAATATTTAAATAAATGTGCAGCAAATGGGGACAGTGATCTCTAAATGTAAACAATATATAAGTATCTTGATCAAAAGTAAAAATGTATAGTGCAATATGATAAATATATCCTAAAATTGCATCAATATACAAATATCTTAAGCAGAGGTAGAAACATGCATGTATACAATATGACAAAATAACTTTGCATAGGTGCACAAATATTGTAAACATAAGTAGGACAATATTCAATATAACAAATATAATTTGAATTTATATCAATATATAAGAATCTATACCAATATAAATTGTCTATAATAGCTCATAAGTAATCTCAGTATTACTATTATTATTAGTGTAAGTAAGCTCAAACTAACCTACCTATTGTCCCATATCATCCATTTTCCCCACCTTTTTTTAAAAGAGAGATCACGGAGCCTACTTTATTTCCACCCTCAATCCTATACCAGTTATAATCAACCTAAATAAATCTAAAGATGTCCCTAACCATGAGGACAAACTTTGTTGGGAGAGAGGAGATCCTTTTCTAGAATTACTTTTAGCTGTCGTGGGGGTGATATAATTTCTATGGGATCCTTAAAAATTAAAATAATGGTTAAGTTTCAAGATTACTGTCTGGTATATTGCAGATAGTCTCTGAGTAGTCGGTAGGATTTTTCTGAAGTTCTTATTTGAAGTTCTAGCCAGAACATTGTAAGAAGGTGCACCATCTCAGCCAGCCAAGTTGGAATCATCTCGAAAAGTTTGTAACCCAAAACCCATCTTAAAGTGGTGCTATCAGCATAATGACATCATATCAACCAGGTGAAGTTGTTGTTGTGGGGCCCCATCTTCTTTCTGGACACTTCAAAGATTACTGCAGGAAAACTTATTGTTTATTGTGGAAAACTTAAACATTATTTTTATAGACATATATTTAACAAAAGGTACTTTAGAGACAAAAATAGGTATGGGTAGAAGTAAAATTTTTTGAAAGAAGAGTTTTGATAATAGTAGTCCCTAGATTTTATCTTCTTTTTGTCCCATACAAGGTGGCTCCTGATGTGAGACAGAAACTCTAAATTTTTCTTTTAACAACTTGCTTGGATTTAGATAAGGATAGCCACCATCCAACTCCAAAGCCAGCTTTGAATTTTAATAAATGATGGGTACTATTATATGTATGTTTGATAATTAGATATAAAACTTTAGACTCACAAAGATAGGATAGACAATGGAGTATTTTCCTTAATTTACCAAATATAAATGGACTAAATATTTTAATTATAATTCTTGCTTGATAACTGTTTTGTGTATGCAACTTTATTATGTTAAAGTTAAAACTTCCCTTTTTAATTAGACAGAAAAGGGGAGATGATGTGAGATGTTCTTCTGTATATGTGTTGCTTTTATTGGTTAATGAATAAAGCTGTTTTGACCTGTGGCAGGGCAGAATATAGTCAGTCTGGAAGAGATATAGAGAGAGAGTAGGCAGGGTTAGGAAGATTCTATATAGTTGCCAAAGGAGGCAGACATCATGTAGCTGTCCAAGAAGCAAGAGGTAACAAACCATGAGCCTCATGGTAAAATATAAAATAATGAAAATGGGTTAATTCAATATGGAAGAGCTAGCTAAAAATATGCCTAAACTATTGGCCAAACAGTGTTGTAATTAATTTAGTTTCTGTGTATTTATTTGGGTCTGGGTAGCCAGGAAACAAACAAGAAGTCTCCATTTACAAAACCCCAAAAGACTATCCGTGGGAATCCCAGTCCCAGTGTGAGAGGAGTGGAAAGTGGGACCTTTGGGGTGTGGGTCTGGAGCCAGGAGTCCCATTAGTGGACCAGTGCCCTGTAAAAGAGACTGTTGAGGGTTCTCCTACTCTTACCGGCCACAAAGGACACAAAGCAGAAACAGAGCCGCAGTGCAGAAGCAGCCCTCACCAGAACCTTATTGGTCCTGATTGGGTACTTCCAGCATCCAGACATATCAGCCAGAAGTCCACTTCTCTTATTTATAAGTCAACTTGTGAGAGCACACTGTGACCATTAAGCAATTAAGGGCCTCCCTCAGTGAGAAAAGCCTCAACCCTGTGCTGAACAGCAATGAACGCCCAGGGTGAAGGGCGCTTGACTTTGAAAAGTTCTACTAATCCGCAGGGGTTTGGGGTGTGAAAACAGGAAGAATGTGCAAGGATCTGTCTCCATTTTCTGGCCCCTGTGCTCCCAAGGGGAAGCCACCCGGAGCTCGGTCTGCTTGGGCAGATCTGTACCCCTGTCGTCTGTCTGTGAGATCGCTGTGAGGCCAGCCACACAGGTGGAGCAAGGTTAAGAGAGCGGATTACTCTGCGTTTTCACTCATCTGGAAGCGGTGCGGTGGGAATGAATGAGAGCAGCAGGGAGGCGTGGAAGACGTGTAGGGAGGGGCCACATCAACCCTGTTACTGGAATGCTTTCCTTAGATAACGTAGACAGCAGACTCCAAAGTCCTGAACAGCAGAGGAGACAGGAATGGGGAGAGAAGGAGATACACACATATACAGCACACACATACATAACATGCACACTACATACACACATGCATACATATATACATACGTGTATGTCCCCCGTCTCTCTTGCTGTCCTCGCCCTTTCCTGTAGGATGATACAGTTAAAAAGCTCTCACCGTGTGTTAGGGCCTTGATCTTGGACTTCACAGACTGTAGATCCACAGGACAGTAAGTTCCTGTAGTTTATAGGTTACTTACTTACGGGTGTTCTGCCAGAGACGCAGAAAATAGACTGGGACGCGCATCCTGAGAGAAAAGCGCGCAGTTTAATGTGTAGCTGAAGGGTGTCCCTGGAATGTGAAGCTCACCGATCCTTGGCTGATAACCGCCAAGAGTCCCTCCATTCGTGATTCTTCCTCTCATGAGTGAGCGAATAGTCCCTGGCTGCCCTAGGTGGCCAGGCCTAAGCCAAGTGCTGTGCGCAGCTGCAGCCCAAAAGGTGGGGCTTCAGTCCTTGGGGCAAAGCTTCAGGCTTCCCAGGGGAAGAAGAAACATTCTGACCAAGAACTTCCTTAGCAAACTTTGGCTTGAGCTATGAGTTTGCTGACACCCTGCCTTGGTTCTGTGGCCTTCAAGCCCCTGCCTTGGTTCTGTGGCCCTCTGGCCCTTCTAGCCACACCTAATCTGGAAATTGCACCCATAGGTAATTTGGGAAAATAAATCGGAGCCAGAAAGGCGCCCTGTTGTGTTCTCATTTGTACCCAAAGTCAGTGGAAACTCTCTTCACCTGGCCTTATGCAAAGAGTTCAACTTGAGGCTGCCGGGTCCGAGGTACACGGCTCCGGGGTACACGCTCCAGAGGAGAGACACCAGAAACAAGCCTTCCTCAGAGCTTGGCGGTGAGGCCCCCACGAGCTGTGTTTTAACAGCTCAGTTAGGATTAGCTGACACGGCTGTACAATGGCAATCTCCAACCCGAGAAAGGACGGTTTTGCACACTTTTCGAGGTGCACCATTTAGAATATAGGTCACTAATCAATCACATTAAAGTCAACAAGCTTCCTGCCATCTCTGCCTTTGGAAGCCTGACAACAAACCTCTTAATGTACGCCACTTCCATCAGATGGAAGTGCCCGCTCCGCAATAGTGCGCGCGATGCCAGCAAATCTGGGTTTCAGACGAAGAGTCATCATCACTTGGCCATCCCTATCCCCAAATAATTACATAAATGAAGGGAGGACGTGGGGCCAAAACTTAACTGAAAGGGCTATCAACACCATCGTGTTTTAAAAATGTGTTTGGAGTGAAATATTTTCTATTCTCTCTATCAGTCCTTTCCACACCCGCCATCAGCAGCTCAGCCGTGCTCCGGTCGGAACGAGCCGCGGAGGAATAGTTTTTCCCGGGATAATGCAGCAGAGACAATTTGATCAGTGCCACCATCCACCGGTCAGCTCATAACAAGCTGCGGCTCCTAGCAGCATTAGCCAAATTGCTTCTCCGCTTCCATCCCACTAATTTGGGAATTAAAGGCAGCTTTTTAAGACATTCACACAAAATTAAAAGTGATCCATTTGACGCTGTATTTTTAGACCTGTTCACAAAAATTTACAAATATGCCCAAATTATAATGGACTCCAAAAGCACACACTTCTAGTTAAAGGGTTCCCACTATTGAATAACATAATTTAAGTTAACACGCTATTGCATACTCATATGTATTAGGTGCCATTAATAAGAAGGTAATGAAATATGACCCACGGTGCTGCCCCCGCTTTCCAATGAATTAGATGGAAAATCTATTTTAAATTAGAAGCAAAAAGATTATGCTGAGTGTCAATGCCCAGTAATGTGGGAGAAGGTATTTTTGAGGCCTTTGGAATTTTTAAATTCTTTTAAATATTTCAATTATGTATATTGAATAAATGAACTACTACTGTAGTTACCATACAGTAGCTGACCAATAACAATGGAGTGTGTTTCCCTGGCCACCGCTGTAAACAGGGCTGCTGGGCTTCACATCTGACGGCCTTCTCACCTGTGGACACTTAGTCCCTCAGACTTAGGTCGGCTCAAAACTTTCTCCTAGAGCTCGGTGATGGGGTCTTCTCACTCCCATTTAGCTAAAAGCCCCGCATAAAGTAGTTACGTAACTCCATGCCACCACTTCCCTAATCTACTGTCCTGACAGAACATTTTGAACATTCTGTAATCAGATCTTAGTGGAAAAATAATGCAATTCAAAGTTCCCAAGAAAAACATACATCATCCAAGTGTACCCAGAGGCCCAAACTGTTGTAGTAAATTTTGAAAAGTATGGGTGAGACTTCCTGAACATTCTGAACTCTAGGTCTCTCTGATCTGTGGTGGCATGTGAATGGCTAGAAACTTCCCTCACACCCACCGGCAAAGCAAGCAGTGTTGGTGACACACGCCCTCTTGTGCATCAGCACCCTGGACCATTCTGCTCATCTTGGCCAAGTGGCATACATGGTGAGGAGTGACATTAGCCTGCATGGCCCTGGCCCTGGTTCTCCTTTTCCTACTGTACATGAAGACTAATGCAAATCTATGGTCCCCGAATGTAGCCCAGGATAGCCTCAAATGCATGATCCTGCTGCCTCAAATGCATGATCCTCCTCCGGAGTGCTGAGATTATGAGCAAGTGTGAACATTCCTGGGACATGAAAATAGTAAGTTAAACTGAGAAATAATCTAGCCTAAGAAAGATAGATAGCACCTTTCAGGTCAGATAAGTCTTTATAACCCTGATAAAGAAATTACTAGAAGATGAATATCCAATACAAGAGATACCGGTCATACTGTTCAACAGGAGAACGAGATGGGTGTGAAGGTACAGATCAGAAAGTTACATCAGGACAACTGATTGCTTCATATTGATGGCTGCCTTGAAATTTCCCGTTTTAAAACTGAGGAAGACAGTTCCGGGAACTATGACGCCTCATTGATGTCCTAGAACACTACCAGAAATGAAACCCCAGGATGGGGGTGGGCATCATCTGGTAACATGTGGTAGGTTCCCAGTGTTAGGCTACGCGAGACTCAAGCACTCCCCATGTGGTCTTGTTCCCTGTCTTACCCGTGAGGAAACTGAGGCACATTGGCAAATATCTCCTAGGGTACTTGAGTTGTAAATAACGGATCTGGGCTTGAAAGTGATGGCGGGCTCTGGAACTAACATATGCAGCCATGCTACCACAGGCAAAGACTCGGTGTCTCCTCCACCACTGCCTAGGACATCTGTCCTCACCACAGAGGCCCTAGAGGCTGACCTCACTGCTACACTTGCTGGGAGGAAGCCCCTAGCCTCACAGTGGGAAGCAGGGAGAAAACAAGCCATTCTCTCTTCTCCTGGGAACTGCTTTCTCAAAGAACAGGAAAAGTACTTGGAAATATTTGAATTACTGCTCTCTGGCTGAATTCTTGTTCGGGAAGAGTATTTTCTATAATCTAATGCTGTTTGTGGACATGGGACAAGAATAACACTTGGAAAGAAAAATAATAGAAGCTTCTTATTGACTAGTGGATTGTCCATTACTTCAGCACCACTGAGTTCCATCAAAGGAGAGTCACTACACTAATTCAAAACTAACCAAGCAAACTGTGGGATTAAAAGGGCATCAAATATTTAATTAAGTCCAAAAGTACTGAAGGCAAGAATCCAGGACACAATGCATTTAGCTATTATGCAAAACAAATACAAAATTTAAAAAATAAACAGAAGTGGGTCAAGAGAGGGAGTTAAACAGGTAATGTACCTTTGTCTGGTGTCAAGAAAGTCTTCCCCAGAGCATGGCCAGATTCCAGAGGATGGAAAAGTGTTTTGGAGGTTGAGACCAGGAATAGATGAGAACACCATCTAGAGAGGCTATGATTGGGGAAGAGACCTAGAGGAAGTCTGAAGTTATTCTTGACACTAAAATGCCTGTGGAAATGAAAGATTGAGTCACAGTGAGGTAGAGAGTATAAGGGCTTCCTGATCTCTTCAGCATGCCCATGGGTGATTGGGATCTGAATTTGTCCCAACCAAAGAATATGGTAAAGAGGATGAGGTGTCCCTGCCAAGACTACGTTACTAAAGTCTCCATCACACACCTACCCTGGAAACACTCCTCACTGGTGTGGTGAGGTAAGCCACCATGCTGAGAAGCCCATTGCAGGGAGTTCTCTGTGTTCCTAAAATGAAGGTAGTAGTCTCTAGCTAAGAGCCGCAGGCAGCTCCTCAATCCTAATGCAGTCCAAAGAAAATGAACTGCCAGCCATCTGAAGGAGTCTGGCAGTGAATTCTTCTCAGTCCAGCCTCCAGAGAAGAAGGCTTCCCTTTGAGGCTTTAATTGTGCCCTGGGGGTACCAGAAGCAGACCACCCAAAGCCCCACCTGAACTTGAAGCAATGATGTGTTTCTGTAAGCCCTTCAGTTTAGGGGATTTATTACAGCAGCGCTGGGATGTTAGTAGATACTCTTGGATGAAAAACACAGCTAAATTTTTGGTACTAAGAAGGGGGTAGGGGGGTGAGGGATGGAGAATGCATAAGGTCTCTGCTTTGGTGACAGTGGAAGATAGCTCTGTGCCTTGCCTATTCCTGGGCTAAAAGGGACCCACATGGCTGTTCCTTGTAGTCATTTTCTCCCTGGCTCCTAGGGCCTTTTCATGGTATTGAACAACCATCTTACTCTTTTTAAAAATCAAGCAACTGGCAAGGGGGCTGCTTGTGCCAACATCGTCTTGGGATGAGGAGCAAAGCCCCACAGTCAGGGCTACAACTTCAGAAGCAGCTCTGCCTACAGTGGCGCACATTTGTGACTCTTCTACCATACACATTACAGGCTCTGCTTTTGGTACCACAACCTGCTACATTCTCTCCTAAAACCATGAGTTTCTTATATCTCCTTGGGAAGAAAACCTTTCTATTCTTTCCTTCCTTAGTCATCCTTGTGCTAAGACACAATACTTTTCAAACCACTTAAGATACAATTTAGTGCTAGTCATACTAAGGGGAATTCAAGCCATATCTATATCTCTGAAACACACACACACACAGAGAGAGAGAGAGAGAGAGAGAGAGAGAGAGAGAGAGAGAGAGAGA
>NC_022012.1:19139892-19199449 GCF_000317375.1 Microtus ochrogaster
AGAGAGAGAGAGAGAGAGAGAGAGAGAGAGAGAGAGAGAGAGAGAGAGAATATGTTGATAATCCACTAGAGTAACTGAGATTCCATCAGTAAGTTATGGAAGGATGTAATTACTTTGCTTTAAACCTGCCATGATTGCTGCTATCATTTGAAAAGCAAGAAAGTGCTGCTCCAGCCCTCTGCGGTTTAATGGGAACAAGCTAGAGGCTTACAGTGTGACCAGACTAAGCACTGGGGCAAGTCTCACAACAGCAATAGAGAAAATGAACAGAGTTGACCGCCAGGCTCTGAGGACATTGACTCCAGGACCCACTGTGAATACTCAAATCCACAGCGCTCATGCCTCTTATTAGAATATGATGTAATGTTTGCATATAGCTTACACCCATCTTTCCATACATTTTAAATCCCTTCGAGATTATTCATAATAACAAATACAATGTGAATGTTGTATGAATAGTTGTAATGCTGCATTCTTTAGGGCAACATGACCAGGAAAAGTTTTACACATGTTTAGTATGGACACAATTTTTTTTCCAATAAAACTTGTTAAATCAGAGGTTAATTGAATACCTGGATAAAGAACCCATTGGTCCAGGGAGCTGACTGTACTATCATTTTCCATGTTATAAAGAGAAGCAAGGGCTTTAAAAATCAGAGGAAGAAGCTGGGTGGTGGTGGCGGACTCCTTTAATCCCAGCACTCTGGAAGCAGAGGCAGGCGGATCTCTGTGAGTTCGAGGCCAGCCTGGTCTACAAGAGCTAGTTCCAGGACAGGAACCAAAAGGCTAAGGAGAAACCCTGTTTCAAAAATCAAAGAAAAAAAAACCCTCAGAGGAAGAACCCAGCCTAGCGGCTCTGAATGAACTCCTCTGCTCACTACAGAGGAGGGCAGATGGATCAAGAAGACTCAAGCTAATTTACCATCTTAGTTTTCTTCTCAACTTAGTATATAAGCCTTAAAGATCAAGTAAAAAAGTTCTTGGCTATAAGAATAATTCTGTCAGCTTTTCAATAAGACAGAAACTCTGAATTGGGCTTTACTATATCGATCTGTTTTATAGCCTATCTATTCTTTCTCATGTCCATTTGTGCATCTCTGTCCACCTAGCCACATAGTGTAAGCAGGGTACATGTGTGGTCAGTGTATTCTGACTACAGTGCAGCCCCCTTATGAGCATCCACCCACACAGACGGCCACTTACACTATTCTCTAACCCCTTCCAGCTGGGGGCCTGCAAAGATGGAGATCAGATCTACCCAGTTCACCATGGTAACTTTAGAGCATGACACAGAAGAGCCCTCAGTTAGCTAGGACTCTAAATGATGGTTGTATGTATAGATAGGCAACTAGGTGGACAAAGGGTTATGAGAGATGATGGATACAGAGGTGAATTGACGTAATAAAGCCCAACTCAAGCAAAACCACCTTCAGCTTCTTATGATACTAGTTCTTCATAGTCGGCACCTACAACTACGAGACAAAAAAAGTCAGTAAAAACTTAATTTTCCCACATTTAGTCTAGCTAAGTACTTCCTGGGTGGCATTTTTAAAGTGACAGTACATAGAAGGAGTTTGTTTTGTTTAACATCTGGTCAAAAAGCTTCCTAACCCACAGCAAATGTGAAAAGAGCCATGTGAAATTCTTTGTCTGGGCCCTTGCATATGCAGACCCTGAGTGGACATGTAGCAGCCTGAGAAAACACATTTCAAAGAGGAAGTCGAGTCTTATCAAGTCCCTGAAGAAACAAATAAGTTAATAAATAAAGTCCAACCAAGACTGCAAAAAAATGCCTCCCTAGACTCACATACCATGGCTCCGAGCGTTCAACTTTATCTGCATTCTTCAAGTTTCACAAGAGCCACTGGTAAGCTCGTTCCCAAGGGCCAAACTCTTGATAGCTACATGGCAAGCAAAAACAACTTTGGGTCCACACACTGGATGGGTGCAGTTCCAGCCACAAATGAAGATACTGTTTTCCTATCCTGTTGCATGGAGCCATGACCTCATCCATCCTCAGCTCATCCACGTCTCCAAACTGCATCCTTCTGCAGCCAACGCTGGCAGACCAGGAATCAGGGGACGTCACTGGTGAGAAAAGAGGCTTTGTCGAGAAGTCCCTTTGGGTGGGAACATCTGCCAAACTGATCATGTAAAAATGAGGACAAGGCCAGGGTGAGATGTGGAGGGAAGCAGACAGTGATAGGAAAAACTTTTTCCAGTATTCTTGCTCCTCAGAGAAAGCTGTGTCCAGATGAGGCCTTTCATCGGCTTCCTGCTGGGAGACCACAAGGCGCCCTGGCCACGTGCTTGGTACAGATGGTCCAACACAAACAGTATCTAAAGCTCCCAATTCCCAGTCAGCTTCTAACACAGGAGCCCAGAAGTGCTCGCTGGCCCTCCCAGCACATCCTCCTCTTGCTCTTCCTCCTGAGGAGACACTGAGAGACTCAGCCTGGCTGTTTTTACATTGGCATCTGTCTGTAGGAGTCTAAGATACCCAGCATCACGATAGAGCACACCCTGCATCCATTTCAAGCCTTTTCTTTTACAGAGGAGGAAAATCGTACACTGGTAAGGAAGCTCTTGACTGAATGGACCTCAAATGTAAGCAATAGGATCTCCCTCCATCCTGCTCAGCCCATGATTCTGAGTCCCTGCTTAAAGCATAGCTATGTTAGGAATAGTTGGAATCAATGGCAGCTGGCAGTTTGGGAATTTGTGTCCTCTCCACTCTTGTCTTCAGATCTCCTCATTCCTTATGTATCAACCTAAACATGTTGGATGGGAAGAGAAAAAACTCATTTTGCAAGTCTGACCTGACCAGTAGGTGGTCAGAGAACATGTATTGTTGCAGACTGTTAGTGACGATGTTCTTGGACAAAAGAATTAAGAAGTGACTATGACCACTCCAGGGTTGGACGTGAAGGCCACTACACCCTAACCTTCCTACTCAGCCTCCTTTTCCACACCCCGAACAAGAGTGTTCTCTGAGAGGCGGAGCCTTCCAGTGACCCTTGAGTGTGGCTGTCTTCTCTGACCACGTTTTCCTTTCCTCTGAGTTCTGCCTGGAACGCCCTCCAGGATTCTCTCCACCATCTGACAAGGTCACACTTTCTGCAAAACCTTCCTGACTCCCACCGTCCCCACAGGGAGCAGCCGAGCTGCAGTCAGACACAGCAGTTTACCTCAGCAGTCCAGGGACTTTTCCTCCATGTTGGGGGGAGTTCTTCTGCCCCACACTTTTCTCCCAGCAGGTGAGAGCTTCTTGCTACACTCCCGAGAACAGTGAGAAAGCACATAAGTCAGCAACCTGCAGGAGAGCCCAGGCGGAAGGAACTAAGCCCATGGCACCGCACGACTCTCCCCAAAAGACATGGAGGAAGTAGGAACTGAGGGCAGACCTTAAGGGGCTGATGCTTATGCTTAGCAAGGCAGCTTCATTGATTTTTGTTTTTAAAAGTTTGACAAAATTTCAGAAACATTTTTGGGATCAATAAAAACTGCTTAGTATGCAGAGTATTCCAAGCCCACAAAGTAGAGCAACCTTGACTCTCCTCTCCATAGGTGACAGATAGATGATAGATAGATAGGGATGGATGGATGGATAGGTAGATAGATAGATACTTCCACCCGTTTTAAAATGGAGATATTTACTGTTACCACCTAAGGTGTGAGATCAGAAGAGACAACAGAGGGATATACAGAACATGACCTTAGTGCCAGTTTGTCCTAAACAGGTAAAACAGCATCAGGCGCCTGGCCTCTGAGTGGCAGGGAATTCCCAGAGGAAGGAGTCTGATCAGGTTCCCAGTGCTTCTCAGGCCACTTGCCTCCTTCCTGGAGGACCCCTGAATGTCTAGATGTCTGGAGACTTGCTCGCTGGTCCTGTCAAGTCTGGCTGGAGTCTGGGAGCCGGTGTGGCAGTGTTTGTGGAGCCAAAGTGCAGATTAAGTCATGTTTTAGAGGTGACCTCTGTCCACCCTTCCCCTCCAGGCCGCCTTCCCCAGCAGATCCCACCTACAGGATGCTGTCCTGAGTGAGCCCGCCCCTGGCCTCAAGACCAAACATAGCCCCAGTACTCAACAGTTATCCCCCACCCCACCTACCCGATGTCACTTTCTTCTCAAATGGACCTGGTCTTTGTTGTTCTAATTAGATTATCTCTGCCTTGGGGACCTAGAGGACAGTCCCCAGCAGCCTTGGCTGGAAAGGCAGGTCACATAATCCCTGTTATCAAGAGCCTTGTCATTTAGCATGTAGATCAACTAATTCTTTTGATACCAGGGGAGCAATTGTGCATCTTAATATTGATTTTTTTTTCCCTGAGATACAATCGCCTACATTCCTGAGTCAGACGGGCTTAGAAGCTAAAAGGCTCAGCTGACTATATAATGAAGCCACCCCTCCCCCATCGCACTTGCCTCTCGGATTTAATGGTACTGAGCTGGACAAACCTCCAGGCCTTTGTGTTTTCCCACTTGGTCTAATTTCAGAATAAGCTCCCAGCTGACAAGAAGCAGGAAAACAAAGGTGGCTATTTTAGGAGCAAGTGCACGCAGTGGAGAAGGGCTCCCCACATCTCATCAAAGCTGCCCCACTTCTAGCCCTGCTCCCATGCAAGCAGTAAAACTGGGCTCCTGATTGAATGAGACCAACCTACTAGCTTTGTAAATTTTGTGATAAATGAGTAGCTTGAGTTTTCAAATCAGGCCAGGGTCATTTTCTTATCAAATACGCTTAAGGGGAGTGGGAGTCTGAAGAGTAAACATTTGAACTAAGGCAATAAGAAAAGAAAAGACGTGGTGGGGATGCACTGAGTTTTGGGCCAGCAGAGTGTTGATTCTGTATTAGGAAGGCCGGGAGACAGAGGCAAAGAGCAGCCCAGGGCCCAGTAAACCATGGTCTCCTCACCTTTCATTGTGGAGTGTAACAAAGCAATGTCTGCTCTTTTCTGGAAATCCACCACATGTCTGACACCAGGAGAAGTGCATGTGTTCAGTCCTTTACACACATTGCTATCTGCCCCTCACAGGCACCGAGAGGAATGTTCTCTTCATGATCCCTGTGTGCCGGACGAATCACAAAGATTATATGTTTGCTATCATCTCATACCAGGAAGCGACAGAGCTGGGTGTCAATCCGGTGCTGTCCCACCCACTCCCAAACATTAACCATAACTAACAAAACCTGCTCTTCCCATTTCTGTTGTTGTCTCTGCCCACTTGTTTTATTCCTTATATGTCAATACGCCTGCATGCATTCCAAGATGATTGTACATTTCCCAGGGCCTAGGCGCCCAAGACAGAGAAGAGTGAACAGTGCAGGGCAGGGAAGTCAATGAATGCCACTCAACAAATAAGGTGGCTCTGCCTCCAAGAGTCTTCTGCCAGAAGGACAGATGAGCTAACTTCAAGACAGACTTTTACTGGAGAGTTAGTGCTTGCTGAGGAGGAAATCCTAATCAACACTCACCTGTGCTGAAGATCTGCTTTGTATCCTGTTATTTTGTTCAATAAGGGAAGAGTACCATGGACATTTGTTTGTTTTGGTTTTTGGTTTTTTCAAGACAGGGTTTCTCTGTGTAGCTTTGGAACCTGTCCTGGAACTCACTTTGTACACCAGGCTGTCCTCAAACTCACAGAGATTCACCCGTCTCTACCTCCCGAGTGGTGGAAGTAAAGGCATGCGCCACCACCTCCTGTCTACTGTGGACTTTTTCTTAGGTCCTCAACATTTAGCCACCACCTCCTGTCTACTGTGGACTTTTTCTTAGGTCCTCAACATTTAGCCACCACCTCCTGTCTACTGTGGACTTTTTCTTACCTCCTCAACATTCAGTGTGTGGTTGAGTACATTTCTACATTTCTGTCCTAGAGTCTCTAAATTGCATGCTGTGCTAACTTCTCTGTCATTCTACTGTACTCAAGGGGTTAGCTCAGTATCTGGGAGACAGTGGGTGCTTAGAAAATGCTTGTGTTCATCTAAACTATTTAAATCTCACAGTGATTTTGAGAAACCAGTTTTAAAAGCTATCACACTTCTGTTTAATTTGGCATAAATCTTTTTTTAAAAACATTTATTATTTTATTTATTTATTTATTTATTTATTTATTTATTTATTTATTTATTTATTTATTATGTATACATATTCTGTCTGTGTGTATCTCTGCAGGCCAGAAGGGGGCACCAGACCTCATTACAGATGGTGTGAGCCACCATGTGGTTGCTGGGAACTGAACTCAGGACCTCTGGAAGGGCAGGCAATGCTCTTAACCACTGAGCCATCTCTCCAGCCTTGGCATAAATCTTAATAACAGAAGAATCTATTTGTTAGCAAACAAAAATTCTAAGTCTGACATGGTGACACATACCTGTAATCTCAGCATTCCACATGCTGAGGCAGGAGAATTGCTATGAGTTCAACTAGCTCTGAGTTACAAAGGAACTTCCAGGCCAGCCTAGGCTACAGTGTGACAGTGTGAGGAACAGCACAGTCCGTGAAGCAGATAGGCCAACTGATGGTCTCCACCTCTCTTCTTCTCCTCCAAGTCCAGTGCCCATGTCACTCCCAGCTCTGGGACAGACCCCCTTCTGAGGACCCCTCCCTTCTCCCATCTCCAGCAGACCGCATGGATCTTCTCCAAACTTCTTCTTCCCCTCTTACCCAGTTGTCCCAGGATCCACTCTAATAGGCTTTTTCTGGGAATCTGCCATCCAAGCTTGCCAAAGAAGCAAGTAGGCCAGCAAAGCAGGCAGGCAATCTTCAAGTCTCCACTCCCCCGTCTTCTCCAGACCCAATGCCCCAGTTTCACCCCAACTTTACAGCAGACTCCCTGTTGTGGTTCTAGCCTCATTCCCAGGGGACTAAGCAAATCCTGGTGGAACACCCTGTTTTCCTCCCTAGTAGACCCCGTCAGCCATCCCTCTTCTAGCCCATCTCCATTCCTAAGTGTCAGCTCCCAATACCTACAAACATGTTCTACCTGGAACCCATAGCGGCCACACCTGGAAGAATCCAAAAGAATTCCCTACCAAGCAGCAAACAGCCACATACCGTTTTAAGGACCAGAGAGGTCAACAGAAACCAAGGAACAAAATACTCGCCCAACAAAGACAAGACCAGTTATCAGCACCTAGAATGACAATCACCCCAACCCCAGATGCCTAGATGGCAGCCACACAACAGCATAATAGCAGCCGGGACAATGTGTCTCCACTAGAGTCCACAGGAGGCCCTGAGAATGTCAACATAAATGAAGCACAAGACAGGGACCTTAAAATAGCTTTTATGAGTATGATGGAGATCTTAATGAGAAAATGAATAAATCCCTTAAAGGTTTCTATGAAAACATAAACAAGCAGTGAAAGGAACTGAATACAACAGTTTAAGACCTGAAGTGGAAATAGAATCAATAAAAAAACCCAAAACTAACAGAAATCTAAAAATGAAAAATTTAGAAACTTGAGCAGGATGCTCAGAGGCCAGCCTCACCAACAGAATATGAGATGGAAAAGAGAAACGCAGGCATTAAAGACAAGATAGAAGAAATGGATACATCAGTCAAAGAAAATATTGATCTGAAAATCTCTAGGCACAAAACATCCAGAAAATCTGGGACACTATTAAAAGACCAAATCTATGAACAACAGGAATAAAAGAAGGAGAAGAAACCCAGGTCAAAAGCACAGGAAATATTTTAAGCAAGATCATAGAATAAAATTTCCATAACCTAAAGAAGGAGATGTCTATCAAGGTACAAGAAGCATAGAGAACAGCAAACAGACTGTCCCAGAAAAGAAATTCCCCATGACACATAATAAAAACACTAAACATACAGAACAACAACAACAACAACAGAAGAAGAAGAAGAACATTAAAGCTGAACATAAAGCTGCAAGGTGGGGGGGGGGGGAACAAGCAACATATAAAGGCAGATCCATTAGAATAACACCTGATTTCCCAATAAAGACTCTAAAAGGGCCTGGGCAGATGCTTCACAAACTCTAAGAGACCACAGATGTCAGGTCAACTACTACACCCAATAAAATTTTCAGTCACTAAAGATGGAGTAGAAAAATATATTCCATAATTAAAATGAAACAAAACAACTTTAAGTAACATCTGTTTACTAATCCAGCTCTTCAGAACGGACTAGAAGGAAAACTTCAACCTGAAGATTTGTAGGTTTAACCATACAAAAAAAAGAAAAAAAGAAAAGAAAAATAAAAGAGATAATCTCAAACCCCAAAATCAAAAGACGGGAGAAATCCCACACAACCACAACAAAATAAGAGGAATCAACAAACACAGTTCATTGATAACTCTCAAAATTAATGGTCTCAATTCCCCAATAAAAAGACTGGCTAACTATAGTAGGTAGTTTCTTGTCAGGGCCTCCATCCACAAATTTGTTATTAATTATGAAAGCTTGGCCATTACCTTAGGTTTGCCCCACTAGTTCTTACAACTTAAATTAACCTGCTTTTAATAATCTGCGTTCTGCCACATTGCTTGGTTACCTTCCCTCTGTACTGTATGTCTGACCTCTTCAGCATCTCCCTGGCATCTCCTGCATGCCTGAATTCCTTCTCCTCTTTCTCTCTCTCCCTGGAAACCCTGCCTATCCTCTCCTGCTATTGGAGGTTCAGCTTTTTATTACACCAATCACAGCAACACATCTTCACACAGTGTACAAATATCTCACAACAGCTAGCATATTGAATTTGAAAACAGGATCCATCATTTTGCAGTGTCTAAGAAACATACCTTAACATCAAGGACAGACATCACCCCAGGATGAAAGGATGGAAATCTTTATTCTAACCAAATGGACCTAAGAAGAAGCCAGTGTAGCGATTTTAATGTCTGACTAAATCAACTTCAAACTAAAGCTAATCAGAAGTGATAGGGAAAGACACTGCATATTCATAAAAGAAGAAAATCTCCCAAGATTATTGAAACTTTTTTTTTTGTCCCTGACACAGGCTTTCTCTGTAGCTTTGATGCCTGCCCTGGACTTCGCTCTATAGACCAGGCTGGTCTCAAACTCACAGAGATCCGCCTGCCTCTGCCTCCCAAGTGCTGGGATTAAAGGCATGTACCACCACTGCCCATTGATATTGTAACTCTTAGTGTTTGTACACAAAACACAAGGGCATCCAGTTTCATAAAAGAGCTAAAATGTTATGTCGACTCTCAAACACTGAGAGTGGGTGACTTCAATACTCCACTCTCACCAATACACAGATCATCCAAACAAAAACTAAACTGAGCTAGGCTGGAGATAACTGATGTCATAAACCAAATGGACCTAACACATAATTACAGGACATGTCAAACACAACAGAATATACCTTCTTCTTGGCATTTCATGGCACTTGCTCCAAAATTGATCACATACTCAGAAAGAAATCTCAGCAGATACAAGAAAATTGAATAATACCCTGCAGCCTATCTAACCGGAATGGCTAAAGCTGGATATAAACAGCAACAGAGAACTTACAAATTCATGGCGACTGAACACCTGGCTACTGAATGAAAGATGGGTCAAGGCATAAATTAGGAAAGAAATGAAAGACTGCCTAGAATTAAATGAAAATGAAAACACAGCATAGCCAAGCTTACAGGACACAATGAAGACAGTTCTAAGAGGCAAGTTCATAGCACTAAGTACCAATTAAAACACTGGAGAGAGCTCATTCTAGCAACTTAAGGGCATACTTGGAAACTCTAGAACAAAGAAGAAATGGCACCCAAAAGAAGTAGAGGGCAAGAAATAATCAAACTCAAGACTGAAATCAATAAAATAGAAACAAAAGAGAAAAAAATCAACTAAGCAAAGATTTGGTTCCCTGAAAATCAATATGATTTTCAAAACTTTAGCCAAATTAACTAAAAGGTGGAGAGAGAGGATGCAAATTAACAAAATTAGTGTTGAAAGGGGGAACATAACAACAGACACTGAGGAAACCCAGAGATTCATAAGGACATACTTTGAAGACCTGTTTTCCATTAAATAGGAAATTCTGCAAGAAATGGATTTCTCAATGCACACCACATACTAAAGTTAAATCAAAATCATAAAAGCAGTGTAAACAGACCTAGAAGTGTCCCAACCAAAAAGGTCCAGGGCCATAAAGTTTTGGCACAGAATTCTACCAGATTTTCAAATAAGAGTTAATACCAATACTCCTCAAATTATTTCATAAAGTAGAAACAAAATTACTCAATTCATTTTATGAGGCCAAAGTTATCCTAATAACCCAAACACATAAGGACCCAACAAAGAAAGAGAATTACAAAACAATTTCCACTATAAACACAGATGCAAAAATACTCAAAAAACATATGCAAACTGAATTCTAGAACACATCAGAAAGATCATCCACCATGATCAGTAGGCTTTATCCTACAGATACAGGGATAGTTCAACATAGGTAAATTAATAAACAAAACCCAAAATATAAACAACCTGAAAGACAACCCCCCCACACACATGATCATCTCATAAAATCTAACACCCCTTCACGATAAAAATCCTGGCAAGATTAGAGGGGTGTACCTCAACATAATAAAGGTGATTGACCACAAGCTCACAGGGAACTCCAACTTAAAGAGAGATAAACTCGAAGTGATTCCACTAAAATCAGGAACAAGACAAGGCTGTCGACTCTCTGTGTATGTATTCAATATAGAAGTGAAGTCTTAGCTAGAGCAATAAGACAGACGAAGGAAATCAGGGGGACACAAAATGGAAAAAAGAAGTCATTTGCAGATGACCCTAAAATTCTTCTGGGAAACTCTTATAGCTGAAAAACAGCAAAATAACTGGATACAAAATTGACACAGAAAAATCAGTAGCCCCTCTATGTGTAAATGGCAGCCTGAGAAAGAAAGCAGGGAAACAACACTATCATAATAGACTCAAAAATATAATATATCTCAGGACAACTCTAAATAAGCAAGTGAAAGACTCATATAAAAAACATTAAGAGCCAGGCAGTGGTGGAGCACGCCTTTAATCCCAGCACTTGGGAGGCAGAGGCAGGCGAATCTCTGTGAGTTCAAGGCCAGCCTGATCTATAAGAGGTAGTTCCAGGACAGGCTTGATAGCTACAGCAAAACCTTGTCTCGAAAAAAAAAATTAAGAAATTGAAGAAGATATTCAAAATGGAAAGATCTCCCAAGCTCATGGATCGGTAGAATTGATACATAAAATGGGCAGACTACCAAAAGCAATATACAGAGTCAATGCAATTGTCATCAAAATCACAACACAATTCTTCACGGATCTTGAAAGGATATCTTTCATCTTCATATTGAAACACACAAAAAAATCAAGATTGCTGAAATAATCCTGAATAATATTAAGATTGCTGAAATAATCCTGAATAATAAAAGAACTGATAAAGGTCTCACCATCAAATCTCAAGTTGTACTTCAGAGCTAAGGAAATAAAAATGGCATGGTGCAGGCATTGAACACGCAGACATAAATCCAGACACCTATGTACACCCGATTAAAAAAAAAGTCAGACCAGGTAGGTAGATGCTGCCCTCCTGGGCTGTCATCCAGGCCCAGATCCAGAGCATTGAGTAGGTTCACCTCAGCATCTAACCATCTATGAGCTGCTGGAGTGTATGAAGGAGTTGGTTCTGCAGAATTGACCAGAAGCCTGTCATTGCTATCAAAGATGAAAACCTGAAGCATAACTATGTCAAAGATGGCAACAACAGCTAGGGAGCAGCTTCGAGGAGACTGGCACACCCATGAAGGATCCCAGGGGAGATGAGGAGGCAGTGATGGAGGAGTCTGCAGAGCCTACAGTGTGTCCAGAACAGCCAGAGAAGGGTGGGTTCTATGGGAAGATGCTTTTTGGAGAGTGGGCTCAGGTAGTTGGAAGAGAGATGGTGGAACAGTGATGAATGAGTGCACAGGGAAGAATGGTAAAACGACAGATGTGGCCATAAAGAGCATAAAAGCAGGGCTGCAGGAGACAGAGACCATGGCATGCGTGTGTGTGTATGTGTGTGTGTTGTGTGTGTATATATATATATATATATATATATATATATATATATATATATATATATATATATATAGAGAGAGAGAGAGAGAGAGAGAGAGAGAGAGAGAGAGAGAGATGCTGCAGTTTGCAATGTCACATCAACAAATAAACATGCAAAGGAGAAGTGGGAAAGACGAAAGAACAAAGTGTTGTGTGAGCCGTAGAGAGAAGCAGAACTAGAACAAGAGACCCCACAGAGGTGATGGGTGGGGGAGAATGTCCATGCTAAGGAGGCCAGCAGGGTAGTGTGCACCAGTCTGAAGCTAGCACACACTCTGTCTCAGAACATCCTGCCAAGCCACAGGATCACCCAGACTTGGAACAGAGCCAGAAGTTCCAAGTTGGAGAATGGTCTACCTCAAGATCCAGCTATTCATTCCTGAGCATACCCAAAGGATGCTTCATCCTACCCAGGAAACACTGACGAACCATGATCATTGCTGCTCTATTAATAATATCCAGATGTTGAAAACAACCTAGATGTCTGTCTGTTTGTTTGCTTGCTTTGCTATGATGTGATTGCTTTTATTTTATCTTATTATATTTTATTTTGTTTCATTACTATCTCTTAGAAGCCTGGTTGTTTTCTAATGAGAGACAGAAGGACATATATCAGGATAGGAGAGGAGCTGGGAAGAATAAAGGAGGGGAAACCATAATCATAATTATAAGAAAAAACTATTTTCAATTTTAAAAAAAGAAATCAATTTCAGAAGGCCAGGTCTCTTGCTACCCCCAGGTCCATCATTCTTTACATTCAAAAACTGCATTTAAAGAAAAGATCAGATTCGATGCCTGGCCTCATCCATCCAGTCTTCTATTTGTCTTCATTTCCTACTGACATCCCCCTCTCCCCAGGATGTTTCTTCTACCCCACTGCTGGGATAACTGTCCTCTCTTCCAGGTTCTGATAGCTCACTGACAGATACGCTGGATTAGTGTTATCTATCCACACACCTGATTCCTCTTTATTCTCAAAGTACCCCAAGGCTAGTCCTGATTCATCTATACTCACCCATGGTCCAGAAAGGAGATCGCCGAGTGTACACACCTCATCCTTGTGCCTCAGTGGGAAAGAGCCCTTTACAATGATATCTTCCAAACTACCCCTCTGCAGAGATATATGGCCATATCCCAACTTGTGAGCCCCTTCCTTTGTTTTTTGTTTTTGTTTGTTTCTTTATTTGTTTTGTATTTTGAGACAGGCCTTCGCTGAGCTGTCCTGGAACTGGGATGCCCTTCTGTACATGTGTTGCTTTTATTGGTTAATGAATAAACAAACGGATAAGCTGCTCTGGCCAATGGCTTAGCAGAGCAAAGCCAGGTGGGAAACCTGAACAGAGATATAGAGAGAAAGTAGGCGGAGTCAAGGAGACTTTTGCAGTGTAGCTGCCAAAGGAGAAAGATGCTGCCCCCGGAACCCTACCGATAGGTCACAGCCTCGTGGTGATACACGGATTAATAGAAATGGGTTAATTTAAGATGTAAAGGCTAACTAGGAATACACCTAAGCTATTGGCCAAACAGTGTTGTAATTAATATAGTTTCTGTATGATTACTTGGGTCTGGACAGCTGGGAACGAATGAGCACTCTCGGTTTACAGCTGACCTCGAACTCACAGGGATCCGCCTGCCTCTGCCTGGGATTGAAGGCATGCACCACCACTGCCCAGCGATTCCCTTCTTTTGAGATATATATATATATATATATATATATACACACACACACACACACACACACACACACACACACACACACACATACCTATATGGGGAGAGTATTTGCACATGTGTGTGCAGGTGCCCAAATTGTCCAGAAGAAGGTATCAGCTGCCCTGTAATGTGAATACTGGAATCCAAACTTGTGCCCTCTGCTGGAGCAGGCTGCACTCTAGATCAGTGCTCTCTATGGGCCACTGCTCCCTTTCTTCTTTGCAGTGAACGCAGCAAGATTTTCACTGAATTTTCTTGCTCTTTCTCTGTCTTCTTCCACCCCGATAATCTTCATCGGTAAAAGCTAGTATCAGCTCCTCTTCCTCTTGACTCAGCATTGGGGGAAGGGTAGAGGAAATGTTTTTCTCCCTCCCAGCAGTACAGTAAGTTTCTATGGATGGAAGATAGACCCAGGGCCTTGCCCAACCTCAAAATCTGAGACTTTACTAGAGAAAATATGAGAGCTAAGGGACTATTCCATAAGAAAATGCCAGAGTAGATGAAATTAGATGTAGGAGTCAAGTTCATTGCAGAGTTATTTATTCACAATAACCAAAGTGTGGGAACAAACTGTATTTCCATCAATGGACAAATTAGTCAAAAAAGGTAAAGGTTAATTATCAACATGAGAGGGCAGAGAATTATCTCCATCAACTTCCGGGGAGGTCTTTAAGGAATGTTTTAGATTGAGTTAATTGAGATGCGAGGATCCAGCTTAAATGAGAGCAATACCAATCCATGCATCTCCAGACTGCATACGAAGGGGAAAGTGGCCTGAACACCAGCATTCATTGGGAGCTACCTGTATCCTAACTGGATTAGTTTGGTTTTCATTGTTGTGAGAAAATACTGACCAAAGTCAGCTTGGATGAAGAACGGCTTATTTGGCTTACATTTCTACATTACAGTCCAATATGAAAGTTAGCCAAGTCAGGAGCTCCAGGAAGGAATCTGGTGGCAGGAACTGGAGCAGAAACCGTGGGAAAATAGTGCTTACTAGCTTGCTCCCCTTGGCTTGCTCAGCCTACTTTTTCATTCAACCCATAATAACCTGCTTAGGGGTGGAACCACCTACAGTGGACTGAGTTCTCCCACACCAAGCATTGATCAAGGAGATATCCTACAGACATACCGATTGGCCAATCTGTTGAAGACAACACCCTAGTTGGGATTCTGTCTTCCTAGGTGACTCCAGTTTGTGTTGGTAAGAAAACTAACCAGCACACTGCCTAAGGTCACAAAATGTGACCAGATGGCTTGTGCCGCTGTCACTATGCCTTCTCTGTGATGATGGATTAAACACTCAAACTGTGAACTAAAATAAACCATTCCCTCCTTAGCTACTTTCATCATGGTTTAACAAAGTTATGAGAAAATTAATATGCATGAAAAGCAATATTGTTTAACCTCAAAAAGAACATATTGACATATTTTTGGATGTATGTGTATCTGTACGACATTTTGTTGAATGAAATACAATAGTTAGAGAAGGCTGAATATTGCATTATTATACTCATATGAGCTGTCTGATTATCAAATTCATGACAACCAAAAGCAGGATGGTAGATGCCATGCAGGGAGGTGCAGAACCCTGAGGGAGCTGCTGCTTGACTAGTACGGAGTTATGCAAGAGACACACATGGCACGGAGATGCTGAACCGCGCTGTGTCTATAGATAACACATCTACATCATGCACTTAAAACGCTATTAAAAGGGTGACTCTCATATCCTAACCAGGTGTCAGGGAGGAGCATGGCGGGCCCCACACAGCAGAGGGCAGCCCAGCACACACAGTGGCTGCTGCTGGGTGAAGCCCACAGGAGACTTGAGTGGGAGAGAAGGCACCTGGTTTTATGCAGACCTACTTTGTCTTCATTTTATAACCCTGCTTTTGTTAAAGTCAATTTTTTCCATCAAAAAATTTTCACTAGCAATAGAGCTCTTCTTTTAAATCTTGCTGAGAATGGAGGAAGATTAGAGTTCATCAGATGCAATGTGGGTGCCAGGAGTCTACCCACATACCAACCTGCTCTCTTACATGTCAATTTAGGAGTACAATAGAAAAGACAGCATTCAATTTTGCCTGCCCCCTGTCCAATGAGACGACAGTCTGCAGGTGCTATTCATCAGGGTGGGACATACACGATTCCCCAACAAATACAGCAGAAATGATGTGCACCTATGGGGTGTCCAAGGAATTAAAACATTCTGCAGGAATTAATGCATCTAATCTCCCCTAAATCTGCTACTCGGGGAACTTTGATGAGACACCCTAAAAAAAGAACTTCAGAAATACTGAATTATCATAAATTCTTTCTAAATGAATGAAAAGCTTCCAGAAAAGGAAAAAGAACATTTTCTTAGCATTTAGAAAAACTAGAAGAACATGCTCCTCAGATATATCTGCAGGCTAATATACAGATATCCAAGGAAATCACCTAAACTGATGAATGGATATTCAGTGTCTTAAATGGGAGCTGAGGATGTTTACAAATGCTTGCAAAAACTGCAATAGTTCCGAATGGATCTGACTTTCTGGGACTGATGTGTGGGGTATAAAGGGCTCCCTAGAGAGAAGGTGTGGTCAGCTGGAGGACAGAGTGGGGTATGAAGCCCCTGAGTGACTGAGTGAGAAGGAACTAAGACTCAAGAGAAATGAAACAGCAGCTGCCACCCCACACCCCTCCAACCATTTGATCTCTGGAAAGTGTGCACACAGTAGCAAGAGCAAACATTGGCCAGGACCTGCTCACAGCTGTGGTCATGTGAGCATCTCTGTCCAAAGGGAGGACTGACCTTGGTTTCAATGTCTTTAGTACTTTTTCTGGATGTATCAGTGTTGGGCATGACATCCTCATGAAATTCAAACAGTTAAAACATTTAGATTAGCATTCTTCACTGACCATAAATGATAGAGCAATGGGTCTTATCTCAGTAAGCTTACTAAGTTTGGGGAACCTAAAATGATAATGGATTTTCTTCTCTTTACTATTTTATTCTTTTTCAAGAAAAGCGTAATCTGTGGTAAACTACATAGAATTTCAATCGGGAGTGACACATTGAAGAATTAGTAGATTTGGGGATTCTGAAAATCTCTTCTTCCATCAAAATAATCAAAAAAAAAAAACTAAACTGGCAAACATTATCCCCCATCATTTCCAGAACTCTGGAATTTAACCCAAAAATCCCTCATCCATCCCAGGAGCTTTATTTTGTTGTTCTTGTCATTGGCTTCGTTTTTATTAATTTCAAGAAAAAGGGCTGAATATCAAAAACAAAAACCTGAACTTCGTGGTTTTTCTAACTTGCCTTTCTCCCATCTATTACGCTCCAGCTCTGTCTAAGTTTAGAGACCAGTAGCCCATAATCATGCTGGAAACCAACAGCTTCGCAGTTACCACAGAGAAAGAAGGAGGGCAGAGTGTCTTCTGCTGGGTGAAATCAGTGAAAATAGCAGAAGACAGACCTCTGACAATTCTCTCTTCCACAAAAACATTAAAGAAACCCAACTAAAAAATATCAAGAATACATTTTTCAGAACTCTGAAAATTAGCTAAATTCTTAAAGCTAATTCAAGAATTTGAATTTTTGAATGAGCATACCAACGCAAAAGGAACAGCTGAGCTTCAGTAAGAACAGCATATTAGTGAGTGTTCCCATCTCTCTGCTGGAAAGCTGATAGGATCATCTTAAGGGAGGAGATGTTTAGTTTGGCTTTGGTTTAGAGATACCTGAAGGGTATCTGGAGAAGCTCAGCCTACAGCAGGAGAAAGTGGGTCTAATGGAGAGGAAGAAGAGAACACAGCATCAGAAAGCAGGACTGGGCTACAGTCCACAAAGGTCTGCCCGTTATCTACCTCCTCCACCACTGTCCTCCACAAGCTCTGTCCGTGACCACCTCCTCCACCACTGTCTTCCACAAGGTCTGCCTGTGATCCACCTCCTCCACCACCATCCTCCACAAGGTCTGCCCACGATCCACCTCTCAAAACAGCTTCTACCTATGGACTAAAAGTTCAAACATCTTGGTCTGTAGGGGACACTTAATAATCAACTTATAACAAATAGCAAACTTCGGGACGTTTATCTCATCCTTGTCCCCTGCTTCCCTCTGATCTATAGTAGCTTATAAAAATAACCCATAGTCATAATAGAAATTAGCATTAGCTAATCATCATAGAGACTGGAGTTTTTTTTTTAAAACCATGGCTTACAAAGAATGGTTATAAAGCAAACTGTCTGGCAGATCAAAATACCAGATGAAAGAGTCAGTACATTTGGAGATAAGGTTAATTGAGATTATCTAGTCTGAAGAACAAAAAGAGAAAAAATAAAGAGAAACAGAGTTTCAGAGACAACATCAAGTAAATCAATATATGCCACAGGGGAAAGAGAAAGACGGTAGATAATATTTGGATAAATAACTAAATACATTGGGTAATGGTGGCGCATGCTTTTAATTTCAGCACTCAGAAGGCAGAGGCAGATGGATCTCTGTGAGCTGAAGGCCTCTCTGGTCTACAGAGTAAGTTTCAGGACAGGCACCAAAGCTACACAGAAAAAATGTTTCAAAAAATAAAAATAATAACTAAATACTTGCTAAAACTGTTAAGACATTAATTGATACATATAGGAAGCTCAGTAAACATTAAATAAGGCAAACACAGAAATTCTCATCTGGATAAGTATAATCACTACTAACAGATAAAGAAAATCTTGAAAGAAACAAAGCAGAAATGACCCATCATATCCAAGGGATCATCGATGAGATTAACAGTTGATACTTCTTCAGAAGCCGTGGAGTCTGAAAGTCAATGTAACAATTAATTCTTAGCTTTTAAAGAGCAATGCTGTCAAAGAAGAACTCAATCTTCACAAAACATTCTTTCAAATCTAAATAAGAAATTGAAAAAAATCCCTGGTAAGAAAACCTAGGAGATTTGACTTCCAGAAAACTTTGCAGAGGGAATCATTTCAAATGTAATGAACAAGAAATCAACTCAAGCCTACATTAAGAAATAGAAAAGAAACCTAGCTGAGTTTGGTGGCAGACCTATAATCTCAATGCTACAGAGGTAGAGGCAAGAGGATCAGGAGTTCAAGGCTAGCATGATCTATGCAACAAATTCAAAGTCAGCCTAGATACCTGAGTCCTGTCTCAAAAACAAAATAAAAGACAAAATATAAACAAAGACAGGAACATGGCGATTCAACAGAGTTCACAGGGAAGCAGAACTTCTGTGGGTAATGTAAGAAATGTTCTAGAGGAGTCATGCCAGGCATCCAGAGCATAGGAAGCTTTCTGTGATAGAAACACTCTGTCTTCATTCACGCAGGCACTGGAAACACATGTACAGTTTCACTAGGACAATTGAGAAACTGAACTCTTCACCTTAGCTCTCAAAACACTACTTCCACACCCCTAGGTTCAACCAACTGTAGATTAATAATGCATTCCTTTTTTGCTATTTTTGCACGGTAACGAAATGATTGAAAATACATTTTAAAAACATTTATGTATACCAAGATGTATAGTTTTTTTTCTGTCATCATTACTCTAACATTACAATATAAAACTACTTACATAGTATTTACATTACAGTGGGTAACATCTAGAGGTTAAAATATATGGAAGAACATTCTTGGATCATATGCTAACACTACACTGTTTTATGTAAGGGACATGAGCATCCACAGATGTTAGTATATTTGGGTGCACTGGCACCACGCCCTACATGAACTAAGGAACAACTATATTTAGTTTTAATGTCAGCATCCATACATGGCTTCCAGCTGCTGAAGTAGACGACACAGAATGAGATTTTTCTCTGTAGGTCTGCAAGTAGCTAAGCAAAATGTACCTACAAAGAGATAGATGTGGAGGACACCTTGAAACATAAAAGAAAATTGGGGACCGATGTCCATCCCTCAGTACCTTGATGACACATGAGAGCTGCAGAAGACAGGGCTTTTGGCTTCAGAACTGCCCACATTTTTGGCCAAGACCCAGGGAGGCTGAAGGTGGATAGGAAATCGGAGGCTTTGCCATACTGAGTGTTGACCTGCTCCAACAAGGAGAGTCAACCTATCACCAGCAAAGTACATGAGATGCCTCTGAAGCAGCAAGGCACTATGTCTCCTTGGTCCACCTGACCTCAGATGTGCACAGCAAAAGGGATTCTTGGTAATTTTGTATGACATCCATTGTCTTATCTAGCTTCCCAAAGGGCTCTATGAACTTGTATTCCTGCCCTCCCCAAGCTCTCTTCAACCCCAGGAGATGTAGCCTGGCCTCACCAGTTAGTGGTCCAGTTAGGAAGGCAACGTTAAAAATAAATGCTAAGCAGAGAACCTGTACCCTTTGTTCATCCAAAGAAGGATCGTAGGTCTTAACTTCCTGACACTAAGTGACCATCAGACGAATGAGTCTAACGCCTCTGGCTGTACTTACTTCTTTCCCTCCTGCTTCTACATCTGTCGTCAGTATGTGGAAAAAGACTATGATAAAGTTCGAGTGACAGACAGATTGTCCTTTGGGAAGAGTTGCAATCCACTAGCAATTTACCCCCCAGAAGCTGTTCAGCACTAGACACAACTCAGAGTCACAGTAAAAGGACAATTACCTATAATCCCATTTTCACATCTTATCAAAAAGCCTGTGCATGGGTTTGAGCCAAGACAAAGTCTTTTTATTAATGCCACAACTGAACATGTGGGATGATAATATGTGTTTACTTTGCAAGAGAGCACAGATTTCACACTTCGACTTTGTTGTGAGAATCTGCGTTTATCCATGGCTAACAAGAGCTGGATAAACCCAGGGTCTTCCTAAAATAACAATGATTATTCTTCGCGAAGGAATCACAAACAAAACCTGCATTTAGGAGTAGACGGCGTGATTATTTTCCACCCTGTGTGCCTGTGCAGTGCTTCAGTTTCAGACCTGTTACATGAACAGCATCGAACCTGTTGATTTCTTAGAACAAGCTTTTCAACTTCTTTGAAAGCCTTAGAAGAAAAAAAAATGAAATCATTCAAAAATTCAGTCCAATCCACTGTGGCCTAGTTTATCAAATGGCTGTGAGAAAATAAGCTGCAGAAAAGTAAAAATTTTTAAATAAAAATATGATTTTGATCTCTGCTTGGTGACTGTCCTCCCTCAGGCCATTAAGGCTTGGTGCCATCAGATGCATTACTGCTGGACACTGGTCACTGGTGGGGGAGGAGAGGATGAGCAAATCCGGAAGGGAACAGCTTACAAGCCCGGAATGCATTCAACGGATGCATCAGGCACAAGTTGCTGAAAACACGGAGTCATGAACTTCCTTTGGTATTGGCCTGAATGGAGGGGATAAACATGGCAACATGCTGAGTTACTCAAACAATGCAGAAGTGCATGACGTCAGAATTCCGCAGGGCTGCACCGCGGCCCTGGGCTGGGTCTAGGTTTCCCTGTGAATGTCCTCACACGTTGAAGTTTCAGATTGAACGGTCTCAGAGAAGCAGACCTCGGTGACCCTGAATGCCACCCTTCATTGTAAGAAGAGCAGATTCCTTCTGTTGTGGAGCATGATGGTGATGGATGACCCTCAAGGAGTGATGAAGCACACTAGAGCTGTGTCACACTGCAGCCAGAAAACACAGCAAGTGTGGACAGAGGAAAGCCTCGGTACCAGGAAATGGCTCCCGACCCAATTGCTGACAGAAGAATCTAGGGCTCTGGATGGAGACCCATGTAAGGATCCACACCCAAAATGTAGGACCCCGTGCCCAGTACTAGGAAATCTTCTCAGAGCAGTGGGTTACAGAGCCCTTGGTACACTGATGTTGTCAGCCCTGTTATTAGATACCATTCAACAGTCATAGAACCTTACAGAACAAATTAAGATTAAGTCGGTACCACAAACTTTAAAAACAAGATAACTGGGTTTTTTTTTTTTTAACAATATAGAAGATTATTTCTCTCTCATGTAAACAATCCAGAGAAAAGAGCTGCTTTCTGCCATTTGCCCTTGCTTTCCATCTGGTCTAGCTTAGACTCATCATCAGCTCCGGCCCTCACACACGGTCCACACAGAGGAAGCACGCAAAGGGAGAAAGAAGAGCGCAATGACCTCCACCATCACAGGCTCGTCCCCAAGTTGCCGAAGACTTATTTCCTTGGCTCTAAGCCCAATCTATGGCCAGGGGCAGCTGCAGAAGAGTCACAGTGAGGCCATTTCCTCAGATGCTACTGGGAAAGACCACGTGAGGAAAGGCTGGCATCACGGGCTCACCGGGTGATCTTCCGCGCAGCCTATCCGGCTACTGTGGCCGAGGATGGAGCTGAAGCACTGGCCTGCCTGGCTTGTGTGAAGATTAAGCAAGGCCAGCTGGAAGATGTGCTCCATGAGGACCTGGGATGCCGCTCCCCACCCCCACACACAGCATCAGCTCTAGTGTCTACACCATCGGGAACGGGCTCTCCTGCTAAGCAGAGCATCCACATCGAACACTTGCTGTGGCGATTGAAAGGTTCAGAGTGCTGCCAAGGAGCCAGGGCTGGTGAGACAGCTAAAGCACTTGTCATGAGCGTAAATCGTAGGAGGACCCCAAAACACAGAACTCTAGAAAAGTATGATTTTGCTAGAAGAGCAAAATTAAGGAAAAATACAGGTTGGACAAAATTTTATAGAATGACGGTTTCTGATCCTGTTTTCCAATACTTGCCTCATCCTCCTCCCCTCACCTATTCCGGCCCAGACAGTCTTTTTGCAGGCTTGAGAGATTTAATGCAGTGTTGCGAAGAACTCTCCTTAGAACCTGTGAGTGGCATTTTCAGTCATATATCAAAGCTGAAGACAGTATGAGCTCTCTAAGGCATATGGACATCTTCCAGCTGTACATCAACTTTAATGGAAACAATACTCTTTTAAAAATGCAAAATCTACACCTTCTAAATCACAAGGATGAAAATTTTCTGTAACTGTATCATAAAACCAAGCCTTCTTTGGTATTTCAGCACCTGTTTTTCTCAAATTTTATGTAAACAATATGTATTTTTTTTAAAAATGAATCTACCAGAATAAAGTGCAAATTGCGTTTTCATTTAATGGCATTTCTGTTCGCTAAACATTCTCCTGCGGCTTCCTAAGTGTCACTGCTTGTCTGTGCCTCTCTAAGCAGCTGTGACGAATATCCTTGCAGATAAATTGTGTTGGTGATCAGCTGTTTGTTTCCTTGGCACAAACTGCTGTAGAAGACTCACTAGGTAACACCCCTAGACTGGCTGTAAACAGCCTTCTGGAAAGTTCTACCGATTTATACTCCTCCCAGGAACAGACAAATTCCTTCCCACTCACTTGGCAACAGCGAGCATAATCAAGCTTTTAAAAAACTCTTTGCTGATTTAAATTGTGAAAATTTAAAACATTTTCATCCATATTTGATTGCTACTGAAGATCAATATTTTATCTCAGTTCCTTTTCCTGTTGCTGAGATAAAAATACAGGGAATAGCAGTTGGAGGGAGAAAGGCTTTTGGCTTCCAGTTCCGGGTGCAGCCCATGACAGAAGGGAAAGAAAGGCAATGGGGGCCTGAAGCAACTGGTCACAAGGGAAACAGGAAGGGGGTAATTGCAAGCTGCCCTCAGCCCGCTTCCTCCAGTCCAAGATCCCAGCCCAGGACGGTGCCACGACAGTGGGTGGGTTTTCAGTGAATGTAGAGACCATAACCACCATAGGCATAGCCAGAGGCCTCCCTCCAAGGTGATTGCAGAACCTATTAGCTGGCAGTTAACTCCAGACATCACGGTATCTTCTTCACTTTTATTAGTATTTGCACTTGTATGTGGTGTGTCCGTCTGTGGATGGGTACACAAGCAGCTCAGTGCTACCAGAGAGGACGGAGGTCAACCCTGAACTTCTTTCCCTTGTACTCTGTTTTGTTCCCTTATTTCCGTCTTATTTTTTGGTAAAGCTTCTTTCACCAGCTGCCTAGACTGTCCAGCCAAAGAGTCCCGGGACCATCTTGTCTCCACCTCCTCAGTGGTGGTCACGAGCACACGAGGCCAGGCCAGCCACGCATGACTTCTTATGTGAACTCTGGGGATCTGAACGCAGGTCAGGTCCTTATCTTTGCATAACAGGTACTTATTACCCATGGCGCTATTTTCCCAGTCCGCATTGTCACTTTTTACAACAAACTGTCCGAGGTACTCGGCTCCATGGTGGGAGTGATTCAGCTTTGTATGCTCATTTGAATCTCCAAGACACAGTCAGACAAAGCACTCAATGGATCCTGAATAAAAGAAATTGTCTAGCAACACAGGGAAGGGCTTCTTCTATCACAGGGATTAATATTTTTTAAGGATTTTACTTTCCCCCCCTTAGTTTATCATGTATCTTTCTGTTTTATTTACTGTCCTTTCTCAAACAAGATTAAAACACCAAACTAGCTGGTCAGTGGCACAGGCCTTTAATCCCAATACTTTGTAGGCAGAGGCAGAGGCAGGTGGATCTCTGAGTTTGAGACTAGCCTGGTGTACAGGATAGCCAGGGCCACACAG
Source organism: Microtus ochrogaster (assembly GCF_000317375.1). Taxonomy (NCBI): domain Eukaryota; kingdom Metazoa; phylum Chordata; class Mammalia; order Rodentia; family Cricetidae; genus Microtus; species Microtus ochrogaster. Next base: position 19,164,224 of record NC_022012.1, read on the forward strand.
AGAAACTCTGTCTTGAAAAACCAAAAAGAAGAAAACAAAAGCAAAAGCAAAACACCAAACTAATGCTTTCCTGTGTGTTAGAACAAAGTTATATACACTTTGTGTGTTTGTATATATGTGTGTTTGTGTGCGTATGTTTGTGCGTCTGTGAATGTCTGTGTATGTGTTCCTGTGTATGTGTTTCTATGTGTGTGTATATATGTGTGTGTGTGTGTGCCTGTTTCAGTGGGTTTCTGTGTATGTGTCTCTGTATGTGAGTGTGTCTGTGTTTGTATATCTCTGGGTACATGTGTACCCCTGTGTCTGCGTGTGCTTCTGTGCTCATACAGTGTACTCATTTTCTGTGTCTACTTCTTTCTTAAATATTTTGAATTTTGGAGAAAAAAACACAACTTTTAAAATCACATGAACTCCTAATGAGAACTGGAAAACATTTTATTTTTTTTCTGTAGAGTTGGTAACACTTTCTTCAAAGACTTCATGGACTCATCCACCCTTTCTCAATCAAAATTTTCTTTTACTAGAAATGTTTCATTTTACCTCAGCTTGGATCCATTTCTGAATGTCCTGGTGTCTTCCCTGGGTACGTCTGCCTCTCTGCATCACTACTGTGCTACCTTAAGGGATGTTTTGGTAGAGGAATTAGGAACTCCTTTCTACTACACAGTTTTTAAAAATTCTCAGTTTGGGAAGGCATGATGGCTCAGCAATAAAGGCATTTGCTACCAATCCTGAAGACCTGAGTGTGACCCCTGGGACCCATGTGGTGGAAAGAAAGAACAGATTTCCATAGGCGTTCTCTGACCAAATATATACCACGACACCCATCTCCCCAATAAAAACACTTACTTCTTGGTTATTCTCCAATTTTCCTGTTTCAAGAATGGCTGAGAGTCACATGATTTAAGAATCCCATTATGGTGGCATTTGACACTGTACAACTTTGGTAGCTCATTTTGGTGACAATATTATTTTTAATAAAAACACTTCTACAGGGATATCATGTCTCTAAAGCTGAAGAATTTATGGATTCCTCAAGATACCTTGACTGCTTCCCACTGAACTTACTTTTAGGTACTTTATATTTTAAGTCATGGCTGAGGTGATTGATCTTCCTCTCTGTTTTCGTACTTGTTACTCTTTTCATACGGAAAACCTAGTCTGGGGGTTTTGTTTTCTGGATATTTCTGGATAGAATCTCTTATGCTAAAACTTTTACTTTCTAATTAATTTTTATACCTCTCATTGTGTCTCCTTATCTTACTATCATTATTTAAGTTTCTAAAATGATGTTCAGTATTGGGTACTGTGAGTGTCTTCATCTAACTTAGAGGAAGATGCTTCTATTTTGTGCTATTCATTTTAAGACATTAATTTCAGTATCTTTAACATGATTAATTATCTTTATATTTTTCTTTCAGATAATTAAAAATAGAGACTAAATGTTGGATTTTTAAAAACATTTGATAAGATATTTTGCTCATTCTAATGATATGATTGAGTGCATTGATAGTCACCTGAGTAAGTCCATTCTGTAATATCTTTATTTGTCAAGGGTCATAGCACATAATCAATAAAACCTGGAGCTACAATTTGCTAACGTAGTACATAAGATGACCTCATTTGCATAGCTGTGCATTTATTTATAGTTGCCTCCCTCATTGATTCTAATGTGTAATTAGGATCACGCTCATTTTCTAAACTGACTTAAGATTTGTGTCCCTTTCCTTTTCTATAGCACAGTTTCAACAGCACAGGAACCGTGTGTTTCTTCATGATAGAGTAACTTCTCTATATTCAGGACCTTTAGTAACAAACCTACATTTTTCTGTCCCTGTTCTCTCTATTCAACTTCCTTTATGGAATTTGACCACATAAATTTTGTTGATTGCTTTACAGTCTTGACTTAGTTGAGGTATTAAAATGCATCTAGAGATGCTCATTGTATTTTCTTAATGTTTTTATGATTTTTGTTTCATTGCTTAAATCCACTTCTTATTATTGATATTTTCTCTGGAGTGTTTTTGGATTTGAATTTATGGTGACTACATTTGTGGAGTTTGCCAGTGTAATTTGGCCCTTTTCAAAGAAGTATTTGGATTTACTGTGATGTCTCTACTTTTCTAATTAATTATTTCTGCTTGAATAGAAATTTCCTCATTAACCCTTAGTGGACAGGGATATGAGGGGGGTTGAAGATGCTTGGATATGGAGGGCGCTGAAGATACATGGATATGGGGCCTGTAGACATATGGATAAAACATGGATATAGGGCAAATTCTATTACAGGAGGAGAAGCAAATCACAGAAAGAATGGTGAAATCACATGACTTTGGTAATACCTTTTTTTGAAAGGCAATGTTCATACTGCCATTTTAGAAATTATCTGCAGCTATTTTTTATTTTAGATATTATAGTTTAATTACATTTATTCCTTCCATTTCCTCCCTCCAAAACCTTCCCTCTCTCCTTCAAATTCATAGCCTCTTTTTGAACTAATTTTTACTACATATACATATGCATTTGTATGTACAATGGATGTAACAAATTATATTTGGGAATACACATGCAACTATGATTTTTAACATTTTTGTTTAGCCATTTTGGTAATTTTCTTCTGAGTTTTAACTTTTGAAACTTTGATTTGAAACATTGGTCAAGTAATTTCTACTCATTAATGCAAGTGTCTTGAGGTTCAGTGTGTGTGTGTGTGTGTGTGTGTGTGTGTGTGTGTGTGCGTGATGTATGGTGTGTTGTGTTAATAGTTTTTTAAAATATTTTTGACATAAAAATACTTTTTCTAATCTTGAAAATTTCCAATATATTTATTAAGCAAAAGTTATTAATCATTTTATACAGATTCTCTGTGTCCTTATTTAGTTTTATCTTCTTTTGATTGTGGGGTATCCACCAGAGAAGACCACTCAGACATGGGTTTAAGCCAATATTACGTCTTTATTTACTAGCCAGCGACACTAACTCTTCTTAGGGTGAGCTTTTTGAGCACAGAAACATGTCCTGGGTTGACATGCTTCAGTTGACAAGAACAGTTAGCCAGAAGCAGAACTACAGAAGCCAAAAAGCAAGGTTGCTGCATTTAGAGACTTTCCCCGAACTATGGGCTTTGATGGGCTAAACCTTTGTTTTAGTTTTAGCTGGTGAAACTGTCTACATGCTGAGTTTTATAGCCTGAATGGTTCTTCCACCATGGAGTCAGTAGTCAGTTGTGCTAAGGTCTGGGGCCCTGTTACACTTTTATTGACAACTGAAATGAATGTAGTGTGAACATTTTACTCTTCCCAATTATCTCTTAGCATCTTTTGGCAAGAGGTTTTGATAATGCTCAGAATTTAAAGTCATGAAAATGATTCCAGGTGCGTTGCTACCACACATTTGGCAGTCACACTGTGATGGCAACACTTATCCAGCAGACAGGTCTACATCTCAGAATTCGCAACAACAACAATATGGCAACATTTTTAATGCTATATGAATTAAGTTCTTTGTCTTTTTGTTTTACTTTTTTAAATTTTTTTGAGCTATACATTTTTCTCAACTCCCCACCCTTCCTTCCCCCTCCCCCTCTACCCTCTTCCATGACCCCCATGCTCCCAATTTACTCAGGAGATCTCATCTTTTTATACTTCCCATGTAGATCCATGTATGTCTCTCTCAGGGTCCTCATTAATGTCTAGGTTCTCTGAGATTGTGAATTGTAGGCTGGTTTTCTTTGTTTTATGTCTAAAAGCTACTTATGAGTAAATGCATATTTTATTTGGCTTTCTGGGTTTGGGTTGCCTCATTCAATATGTTTTTTTCTAGATCTATCCATTTGCCTGCAAATTTCAAGATGTCATTATTTTTACAGCTGAGTAGTACTCCATTGTGTAAATGTACCACATTTCCCTTATCCATTCTTTAGTTGAGGGGCAATTGGGTTGTTTCCAGTTCTTGCTGCAGGAGTGCCTTCCACTCCTTCAGCCAAACTGAGATACCAGCCCACTGGGTGTGGTTTATTTCTCTTTAAAAAAGAGCAGCAACCCTCTGCTTGCTCTCTTGCTTCCAGCTTTTGCTCCAGTGACTAGACTCCTTTCCTGGCTGTCGGTGTTCTGTAAGTTTTTCCCCTGAATAAATACCCCTTTGAATCCAAACTGGTGTGGGATTGATTTGTGCATTAGGTTCTGGCTATGACAAACAACGCTGCTATGAACATAGTTGAGCACATGTCCTTGTGGTATGATTGAGCATCTTTTGAGTATATACCCAACAATGATAATGAATTATATTCTTTAATTACCTAATTTCCTCTTAAAATTTCTTTATCTAGTATTAATATTGTCAATGTTATTCCTTTTGCATATATCTATTATTCTAAACATTCTGTCATTTAAAATATACCATAGAGTACAGACACTTCTAACTAAATATAACTATCTTCATGCTTTTTTGTAAGAATTTAAAATCATCAACACCTCTGAATTTAATACTGTTCATCTCAGTGTGTTGGGGTTGCTCAACATACAGAGCAGACAAAATTTTCTGTATCTTTGAGGTCATCTTACAAATATTAAAACCTTGATGCTTTGTAGGTAGGCACGGCTGTCCACAAATGTATAAATTACATGTCCTTGCTCAGATTCAGAGACATCTCTAGAAAAACTAATTAACCTAAAATACTGTAAAGCCATTGTCAGTGTTAAACCAACTTTATATGAAAACCAGAAAACTATAATTAGAGATACATGAGGCATTCTAAGAATGGCATTGCAGGGAAGAGACGGGCACTGGGAAGACAGAGCTGACGTGGCTGTAGACATCTGAAATGGATTCACAAGTTCTGGCTATGTGACCTGGTTCCTTGGCTGCTTAGCCACATTTCCTCTAATACTTTCTACAAACTGCTATTGCTTTCTGGTTCTTGAGCCCATTGTGTACTAGGAGACTTGGATTTCAAGCCTGAAGAACAAAACAGACCACTTAGGCTGTAACACTGGTAGATGGGCTCCCAAGAGCCCAACACATGACTCCCACCTGTTCCTTAAATTTGCCCTGTGTTCCATTGGGATGCGTTGCCTGCCCCTCAACCATAGGCAGAATGGGCAGCAGAGTCTGCTCTACCCACTGCTTCCTTGGGCCTCTCCTCATGTTGCTCATGTTTAGACCCTCACCGTATTCAATGAATGTGTGTGCCTTAGGCATTACAAATAAAGCCTGGACAGAGAGGGTGGTGTATGATGCCATGGAATGAAGAAGGCCAGCCAGGTCTAACTGTGAGAAGTGGCCTCCTGCTGGAGAAAAGAGCTGGCAAGGACAATTAGAAAGGAACAGGGAAGTTCGGGGGCTGGGGAAAACAGAGTCCTTCAACTCTCTGAGAAAATGTCACACCAAAATTCATTATTTAAAACATTTAATAACCACAGCATGAAAAACTTGTAAGTATCCAAAAGGGAAATAAAATGTGATGGGCTGGAGCAACCTGCCCTATATCCATTGAATGAAATCCACTTGTTTTGCCATAGTCAAAAATTATTTGTATTATTAAGACTTTCTACAACTTAGCTTCCACCCTTAGGGTTGTGAAATAGCTTAATAAATAAAAAGCCAATCAAAAGATACACTTTTTAAACAATACCCAGCATACCACTGTAAGTACATCCAATAATCAGATCTGCCCAGTTTCAAGTGTTAAGCAAACTTCCCTAACATATCTTCAAATTGTCAATACATAGTTTTAATATAAGTTTCCAACCAAATAATTAATTATATTGAGTTGGTCAAATACCTGTGAGTATATTATCCCAAGATTTTCAAATATGTATCTCTATGTCCTTTTCTAGGTACAAGTCTGGCATGTATTCTTTCAATACTCTCTCCTGTGTGTCCCAGGAAGGTCATTCGGGTTTACTCTGGCTGTCAAGGGGAACACATTCAGCAAATTCTTAAGCTCTTGTCATCTCCCAGGCAGCCTTTTGTGGGGCAGGGCAGGAAGAGACAGGTTGCCCTGGGCAGTGTTGGACAGCACAGTTCTTTGTCTCTTGTTGTCAGCCGCCTCTGTCACTACATTGTTCTTTAGGCGGGTGCCTTTGATGGACTATCTACTCCCCTGTCTCAACACTCCCAGCAGCATTTGGAGAAATAGCAGCCGCTGCTACCACTATTCGTTCTGGTGGAGAATAACCCACTACCTCACACATTCGATGAGAACACCACGCAGGAAACCCCAGAGCTGTGTCGCAGACTCCTTCCCTGAAAACACTCCCCAAAGGCTGCAAGACCAGCCGTGCGCACGAAGCAAATGTTTGCTTCACTGTTGTTGCGATGACACTATGATCAAAAGCGACTCGGAGGGGAAAGGGTTTATTTCATCTAACACATTATAGCCCATTATCTGGGAACACTGAGGCTTGACCTCAAGGCAGAAGTCACTGAGAGACACTGCTTACTGACTTGCTCACAAGCTCCTGCTCGGCTGTCTCTTTTTTCTAAAAGATTATTATTTGTAGATGCATGAGTGAAGTGCTGGTAGAATTATTTGTTGTTGTTTGTTTGTCTTACATTTATATTTACTGAATATCTGCTGTATCCTAGGCAAAAGGAACAATTTTTTATGATTTCAGTGATCCTTGGACTTCTGAATTTTGCATCTCCTAGAGACAGAATCTGTTGGCCATGTTGCCATCTTCATGTCCTGGGTGTTTCTCTGCCCTGCACCCACACATGGCAGCATCTCAATTAGCTCTAAGCCTCTTGCTCAGGTTGCAATCGTGACCAAAAGTTTGAACCTTGATTACTAATGTTTTATAACAGAATAATTTTTGTTCCTTTTTGCCTTCATTTCCCCCTTCCATTTCCTCCCTCCAAGGCCTCCCATATATTCTTTCTTTCTCTCCTTGAAATTCATGGCCTTTTTCAAAATAATGCTGTTACATGCATATACATAGACATTCCTAAATGCAGCCTGCTTGGCCTATATAATGTTATTTGTATGTATGTTTCAGGAATGACCATTTGGTATTGGATAACCAACTGGTGTCCTCTTTCCCACCTGTCCAAGATCACTGCTCTTAAACTCTGGATTTGCCCTCACACATCAATCAGTAATCAAGGAAATTCCTCACGGACATGCCCAAAGGCCAGTCTGATGGAAGCAATTCTCCAGTTGAGGCTTCCTCTTCCCTGGTGCATCACATTGACAACCAAGATTAGTCATCACAGCCAGCAAGGCAGTACCAAAGTGTGAACTAAACCCTGTTCTACCCTGCCATCTCAGACAGCTGTTGTTGAGGATCATTATAAGTAGTTTATTCATTTATTTGTGCTGAGGAGGATACCTAGAATCTCATGCATGTTAGCCAGGCACTCTACTACTATAGCTACATCCCAAAACAACGAATTAATTACTTCTTAGTGTCATTATATAATTTCTATAACCCATTAACTGCATCATAATCATGCAGTTATTTCAGTAAAACTAGCTTTAGTCGACTTACAGAGCTGTGCAGATGCCTCCTCAATGCAATCTCCCTGCATTTTTTTATTTATTTATTAAAGATTTCTGTCTCTTCCCCGCCACCGCCTCCCATTTCCCTCCCCCTCCCCCAATTAAGTCCCCCTCCCTCATCAGCCCAAAGAGCAATCAGGGTTCCCTGCCCTGTGGGAAGTCCAAGGACCACCCACCTCCATCCAGGTCTAGTAAGGTGAGCATCCAAACTGCCTAGGCTCCCACAAAGCCAGTACGTGCAGTAGGATCAAAAACCCATTGCAGTTGTTCTTGAGTTCTCAGTAGTCCTCATTGTCCACTATGTTCAGCGAATCCGGTTTTATCCCATGCTTTTTCAGACCCGGGCCAGCTGGCCTTGGTGAGTTCTCGATAGAACATCCCCATTGTCTCAGTGTGTGGGTGCACCCCTCGTGGTCCTGAGTTCCTTGCTCATGCTCTCTCTCCTTCTGCTCCTGATTTGGACCGTCAAAAGACACTTAAGGTCATGCTCAACTTCCTTAGCGATCAGGGAAATGCAAATCAAGACAACTTTAAGATACCATCTTACACCTGTCAGAATGGCTAAAATAAAAAACACCAAGGATAACCTATGCTGGAGAGGTTGTGGAAAAAGGGGTACACTCATCCATTGCTGGTCGGAATGCAAACTTGTGCAACCACTTTGGAAAGCAGTGTGGAGGTTTCTCAGGAAATTCGGGATCAACTTACCCCTGGACCCAGCAATACCACTCTTGGAAATATACCCAAGAGAGGCCTTATCATACAACAAAAGTATTTGCTCTACTATGTTCATAGCAGCATTGCTTGTAATAGCCAGAACCTGGAATCTCCCTGCATTTCTACCACCCTGAAAGTACCCTCAGTAACATGGGCAATGAATCTCCACCTTCAGTAACATGGGCAATGAATCTCCACCCTCAGTAACATGGGCAATGAATCTCCACCCTCAGCCTCACGTCCTGGAAACCACTGGGCTGCTTTTAGCTTCTATAGCTTTCTCTTTTCTACTAGGCATTTGACATGATTTTCCTTAGAGTCATAGTCTGGCCCCTCATCCATGTTGTAACATGTGTCAGCATGCACTCAATTCTTTGGAAGACAAAATCATTTGCTGTTTACTTACCAGTTTATGGATATATGGAGTATTTGAGTTTTACCATTTTATGAAAATTTGGGAAAAATAATATATAAATTTTGGTTAACATGCTTTCATTTTGGGTAGATATTCAAGGAAGAATTTGATGAGCTTCGTGATATCTGTTGAGTATGTAGAAAATATCAACCAAAATTTTTTAAGAACATACCAAGTGCTTTTCCTACATAGCTTACCATCCACCATTCCCACCACCAAGGCTCAGTCTCCACATTCATGCCAACACTTATTTTGATCTATTTCCTGACATTCATCCACGAAGAGTAAGTGATATCTTGTGGTTTTTCAATTGCATTTTCTTAAGCTAATGATGCTGGGCATACTTTCATGTACTAATATCTCCTTGGGCAAAATATTAATTCAAATCGATCCTATCTTAAATTAGGATATCATCTCCTTACTAATGACTTGTAAGAGTTGTTGGAATGTTTTGGTTAAGTTCCATATTAGAAATATACTTTTCAAATACTTTTTCCTCCTTAGTTTGTTTTTTTATTTTATTAAAGGGCAAGTTATTCAAAATACGTGTTAGATATGCAGTGTGGGAAAGCTTTAATATTTATTCTTGACATTATTGTATGATGAAAATAGAATACATATATGAAAAGTACTTAGCAGAGGGTTGAAAATTAGATTTGTTGACGATCAAAACGTAAGAAATTGCATGGAAAGTGTATCCTTTAGTCAGGAAAGAAAAAACCACCCATGGACTAAAGCCTCACACTAAACACTGAGATAAGAAGGAAGAGTGAATCATTTGATCCCATCACTGTTGGCTTGTGAGAGCATCATGATGGGGGTGGGCATAATGGAACAGAGCTGTTTGGGAAGCAAACAGTGGGAGAGATGTGGGACAGAGGCAAGATTACACAAAGTGTGTCATGGTGGTGCATACCTATCTTAGCCCTTAACCCTGGGCCCGGAAAAGTGGCCTAGAGGCAAGAGTGAGCCCAGCTTGTGAGCAAAGCAGAGGAAGAAACCAGCATCCTACAGGTTGAAAACAGGATGAACCTCATGTCGTTCTAAGACAAACATCTCTGGAGCCCACAGTAGAGTGAGCATGTAGCAACAGACATTTTTGTTATACAAACATGAAGAAATCAAAGAAACAGCAAAAATATTATAGCTGATGTAATATGCCACCAATATGGAGGAAAACGCAATTATGTTTGGTGTGTGGGTTTGGGGGGGGGTATCTAAGCATGCACATGTTCATGTATGTGTATTTACATGTATGTGCAGGTGTGTGTGCTTGTGGAGGTCAGAGATCAACCCTGAGTGTCATTATTCAGGAGATGCCTATCTTTTTTTTTCAGAGTCTGGAACCTGGGGCTCTTGGATTAGACTGGGCTGGCTGGCCAGCAATTCCTGGGATTCTGTCTGTCCCCACCTCCCTGATACTGGGGCTACAGATGACTAATATCACACCTGGATTCTCATATAGATTCTGAGGTTTGAATTCAGTCTTCATGCTTGCAAGGTGAACACTTTGCTAACAGAGCTGTCTTCCCAGCCTGAGAACTCCAAACACATTGGAGGTGGGAACGCTTGGCAAGTATGGGGCACATATGAAACATAAGCAGTGTCTGTGTGCAGGAGAGCGCAGGTCAGCTACACCAATCATGGAATACTGGAGTATGTGTGTGAGAGATGTTTTAAAGTCTTTTTAAAAGGTATTTTAAAGTTAATTTTAATTATGTATATATGTGTACACTAGTATGTAAATGTGAATGCAGGTACCCCCAGAGTCCATAAGAGGACTTTGCATACCCTGTAACTGGACTTACAGGTGGTTATGAGCTGCCCAACGTGGATGCTGTAAACCATGTGTTGCTAACCACTCAGACACCTCTCCAGCCCCCATTACAAACTCTTATAACCCATGACCACTTTTAAACTAAGGTCATTTTGCCAGGGAATCAGCCTCAAAATGACTTCAAAAGTCAGTATCACTAAATGAGGAAAATTTAGCTGCCATGAAGAGAAGGAAAACACCAAGCACAAATAAGCATTTGCCACTGATATTCATTTGAGCTTCAGCACAGCAGGACTGGGGTGGGGTTTTGTATGGACTATCTTATACAAGTTTTGCTAGTCCCAGCTAAGAAGGTTGTGTATAGAGAGGGAAGCACCAAGACTCAAAACAGTTGATCTGGATTAGACCTCGCTCTTAAGCACCGCTAAATTTGTGTGCTGAACTTGGTCCCAGCCTGGGTCATCTTAATGGGCAGAAAACATGACCCCTCAACAGCTAGCACAGGACCTGACCAAAGGTAGTTAATGGAGGTGTGGCAAGCAGGCATGGCTCAGACCAAAATCTTAGCAACACAGAGTTAAACTAAACCCTAGCTACATGAAGAATGGTGAAGACACTCATAAACACACCATAGCCAGGAAATGGAATGGGAGAACTGGCTAAGAAAAACGAAGAGGTCTAAAGTTTCAAAGGCATGTACTTTGAAGCCAGGTCCAATCTTTTCTCTCTGGAGTAAGAATTCCATCTCACATCTACTTATATTGAATGCATTCCCTAACTGGTCCTTGGCATTGATGATGCATGGCCCAGTGTCCACTTCAGGAAAGGTCTCACCAAACAAGCATCACATTTGTGGCTATGCTGCTTAGGGCAGGTGGAAGCTGTGTCTTCAACTCTTCAGGCTGGGGTTGAGCTTTGTGGTCTTAGTGTCATCCTTTGTAAAATATCAAACTAAACATTTCTTCTCCTTTCTAAGTCCGAATAGGGCAATAGAAAAACTTAAATAAAATACCATTTAAATTCACAAGCCCAGGGTCTGGCATTTAGAAGAGGCTCAAAATATGGTAACACGGTGATTTCACTTGCTGGGATGCTAGCTGCTCTCATGTCCATATCAAACAAGAATGTCTCATTCCAAAGATGTCACACCACTCCTGCACGGTGTAATGCCAGGCTGGATATGCAGCTGGGCTGAATCACACTTTTCTTATCCTGGCCGAACTCTTTGAAGATAAAACACCCTAAGTCCTGCCCTTCCCCTGCCATTCTTTACCCCTCCCCATCCTCTTACAGATAATAGACAAGAAATGAGAATTCTGGCATCCCACCAAACTTAACGAGAAGTTATGAATGAAGATTGCATGGGACAGTTGGCTTTCAAATAAGACATCCTAAAGGGTGGGCAACAACCCCAGGGAGCCTGTAGTCACGAGACCACCAAATCGCTGTCTCTCTTGGACCAACAGGCAAACAATATCCTATTCCACTGAAGATCTAGTGTTATTATTAGTCACGGAATAACTGAGATCAACTTTGTGAACATTCATGGTGCTCAGAAACTGGCATCTGGTGCCTCATGTGGGACTGAGCTCCCCACAGGAGTCTTGAGGAACGTCACAGTAATTGTCTAACAGTTGGTTGGTGTCTGCCATTATTAGCAAACCAAGGTTGTGTTAAGGTGTCAGTGCCCAAGGGACTGAGTTATGAAACTGTCCTAATTAGGGCCCTATAAAACATCAAAGGAGCATTAAAGAAAAAAGATACTGGCTTCAGGGACTACAGAATACATATAGGTGTGCTTTGTCCCAAGCTCAATAAATGCCATTCTGGCATGACTATAGCTTCCACAGAGGTGTGATCTTGATTCATTTGTGTCGATTATGATTATGATGATGATTATTATTACACAGTTTCTGGATTATGGATGGGGCTCATTATATTCATTTTCAATGCTTGATATTTTTTACAATAAAAGCTTAAAAGGGCAACATCAATCGGGGCACCGACTACAGCCCATGACAACACTTGACCACCTAAGCAGACCTTTGAGCATTTATCACCAAGAAGTCCAAGGTTGGATACTTTTGGCCAATCAAGACACTGAGGCTTCTTGGAAGCTCTAAAAGTTTAAGTCAAGCCAAGCCGTGGTGGCATACACCTTTAATTCCAGCTCTCGGGAGGCGGAGGTAGGTGGACCTCAAGTCTAGCCTGGTCTGCAGAGTGAGTTCAGGACAGCTAGGACTGTTACACAGAGAAACCTTGTCCCAAAGAACAACAACAACAACAAAGAGTTTAAGTCAGACTAAATAATATTTCAAACCTGCTATGCCCAATCAGGCCTTGTATAGAAAACACGGATGAGTTTGTTGCCATTGTCTCTGTACTGGTTATTTAATATTTAATAATTCAGAAGTCCATCCATTAATTCTGTGAGAAGTGATGATCCTCACTTCATAATAAGAGCATTGGAGACACAGAGTAGTGTGCGTTGGGCAACTTATTTCCCAATCTTACAGTCAAACATCTGTGTGAAGAGAAGACAAGAGGGTGGCTAGTGTGCTGACGTGGCAGGAAACAGTGGTTTTTACTATCCCAAATCTGATTTCCTTGCTTCCAGAATTACTTATTAGCTAGAATTTTGGGGAGGTACAATCTTCTTGGTGTCTAGTATTGTCCCCTCCCAGGATTCCCCATTCTGTTGGTTCAAAATGCAAGGCTTATCCAATATGTATTCTGGGGCAGGAATTCCCTCCCTTTCTGACTGTGAGCTTAGTCATGTAGGAGACTGCCTGTAACCTTAAAACCCCAGGACGAACCGAGAGCACTTAGACAAGGAGGTACCAGCTGCCAGCTAAGGAGGACAGGGGCCTAGTGCCCCTTGCTTATCTGTGATTCTCTGATGAACTCTAAACACACTCTATACTGAAAATAGAACATGATTCATTTCTTATAATACCGACCTAGCAGAGAATCATGCCCTGAATTTCTTTCACGTCAGGAACAAAGATTGCTTCATCTAACTTTTTAAAAATTAAGTCTTTTGTGTAATTTATTGCTTTTATTTTTATTAAAAATGGATTCTTCTCTCATACAATACATCCTGAACACAGTTTCCCTTCCCTCCACTCCTCCCAGCTTCCTCCAGGTCCCTCCTCCCCACATCCATTCTCCTTCAGTTTCCCTTCAGGAAAGAGCAGGCCTCCAAGAGACAACAAACAAACTCAGGAAAACAAGATACAGTAAGACAGGACAAAAGCCCTCATATTGAGACTAAAAAAGGCAACCCAATAGGAGGAAAGGAGTCCCAAGAGCAGGCAAAAGTGTCAAAGACACACCTGCTGCCATTGTTATGAGTTCCACGAAAGCACCGAGGTAACAACCCCTCTCTGACCAATATGGACATTGCACGAATGTGGCATACACAATACACTTAGGCACACATACACACAAAAATAAACACATATTAAATTTAAAAAGTTGGAAAGTGAGTCCTACTTCAGTATTTAAAAGTGAGGGCCTTTGAGACGTGCTCAGGATGGGAAGAAGTAGTGAGAATAGAGCCCCATGACTGAATCTTAGTACATTTATAAGACAAAGGAGAGGGACCATAAAGATGTTGCAGTCCCTGCCTCTGTCCATGCAATGCCCTCCTCACTCTCAGGACTCTACAGTAGGGAAGTCATCACCACAGCCATCCTCTAAGTCTTTCCCTTACAGATCAGGAAACAAAATAAACACCTTTTTCTTCATACTGCATCTTGTCTCTATTTGATTATGGAAACAAAAATGAACCCATAAAGGAGTCAACACAGACTTTTTAGCAATCACTTACAAATGTAAAACCCATTGCACCCAAAAGTGATCTTGGCTGCCTGTGTTATCAGGAAAAGGATACTGAAAGACTTGTTCCCCACATTGGGGGACATCCATACGGAGCCCTGGAACTTTCCTACACTCATGAATTTCTCCTCCGGTGTTATAGCAATGTAGCCTTTTCTGGAGGAGATACAAATCAATGATAGGCAATGCCTTTGTGAGCAGGGTTGTCTGCATGTGTGCTCAAAAGTCCTTGAGTCTCAAGAAGGACTGGAACAGGGTCCTTTTATGGTGTTTGTGAACAGCAGAGGGCCAGGAAAGGGACCGCAAGATCATCACACCAACTGAAACTGGTGACATTGCCCACTCAAAGCATCAGGTTGGGTTTTGCTTGCTTGTTTGTTTGTTTTTACTCTACTTAGTAATCGGATCCTGCATGGGGAACTCTAGCACATAGTCTTGGCATTAGTACCTCTGAGGGCTGTGTCCTGTCTCTGTGTCCCTCTGCTAGTGCCTAGAATGCCTGTGACGATAGGAGTTTCCTATTTAATTTGTTTCTAACTCTTCTACAACCTCCCCAACAATTGTGCAATAACCCTATAGATTAAAAAAAAAATGAATATGATAAACATACTGCTTTGGGCGTCAAATGTAACCTCTCTCTCTCTCTCTCTCTCTCTCTCTCTCTCTCTCTCTCTCTCTCTCTCTCTCTTTCAACTTGAAATACAGACAAGGTTTCTAAGCTTCTAAGTAGACTGCTGGGTGTCTGTGGATGGCATGCATGCAATTGGTGGTCTGGCCGAGCAAGCAGATTGAAGACTCAATGACCACAGTTCAATGGAAACCACACAGCTGGCGTCTAATTCTGAAGGTCTGGGCAGAAAATAGAGCCACCAGATGGAACCAGAACTATATGCAGGAGACAGACCTAGGAAGAACAGTTGAGTGAACAATCTGAGCCTAGGGTACCAATATGGGGGCTTCTAGGATCCTGGCTAAAAGCTGGCAGCCTGTGACAGTCTCAGCCTCCAACCGACCAGTTTTATTCAACACCAACTTCACCACAATCCCCTGAACTGCAGGCCTCCCAGCAGGTGAACCCCCTGAACTACAGGCCTCCCAGCAGGTGATTTGGGTTTTATTCTATGAAGCTTGGTGCATGTTCTTGTTGGACTCTCAGACACTGGATTGGCCAGAAGTTTTCAAATAATATTTCAAAAGTGCCTGAGCAGCCACACTCAAATCACCCCAGGGTACATCTGTCTCCTTCCTAAAGGGACAGATAATACAAAATTGGAATACAAGGTATAGCTAAAATTGTGTTTAGTGTGTTGGTTCCTAAAATTTCAGAAATTATTTATGAAATCCATCAAAACCTAGGTTGTTCAAAATTAAATAACAAGTCTGTTATTTTCCAGTTTGTTTAACCTAGATAGTTTCATCCTAAGAAGCAAATTTGAGTGTAAGATTAAAACTCCAAATTTGATGCATGATATGTACTGCTTATAATTTATTTCTCAAGTTTTTCATTTCATATAAGACTTAGGGAGATCTTCCCAGGTTTCATTGCTTCAACAAGATAAATGCAACATATGTGTTAGGTACACACATGGGCATGCAAAGTGTCTTCTAGGTCATTGCTATGTTCAGTCTGAGGATCTAGGATACCAATTGTCTGGCCAAGGACTCACTATGTAGCACAGGCTAGCCTGCTGGGAACCCAGCTGATTGAGAGGAAAATGGTTTATTGTCTTCTACAGTATGGATCTGCCATGTATTCCAAAGGCTAGTATGGTAAAACTTTAAGTACAATCTGGTAGAACCTTTAAGCAATGAGACCCAGTAGGTAATCCTTTAGATCACTTAGGGATCACTCTCAAAGGGTCCCGTGGGACTCTGTTCTGTTCTCTTCCTATCTTTTACTTCTTAAACATGATGTACTTACCTCGCCAAGGATAAAATCAGTGGGAACACACAGCACTGCTAGTCCAACTGAAACTTAGAAGTTAGTTATCCTATGTATTTGTTACAGAAATGGATAGCTGACCAGCATGTTTCTCCTCCAGAAATAAGAATCTATGATCACAGGGGGCAAGGAGCCACAGGAAAGATGGGAGAGCCCAAGTCAAGGCAAGCTAAGTCTTCATTGGATTCGAGTTCAGTTTTTCTTTGGATTTTAGTCTACCCTTCCTCTATGTAAAATACAGATTGTCTGAATGACTGGTGTGGCAAGACATGCCCATGGGCATAAGAGTGGTATAAAATGTTAAGGAGTTAACCAATTGCTTTCTGGTCAGATTTAAGGCCTCTCAACAGGAGGAAACACACACTTGATACTATAAATATGGCCAAGAGCCCATGGCTGGGGCCACCTTAGGCCCCAGGGCTGAACCTATTACTATTATTCTGCTAAATCAACACAGAATGAAGCTTACCTCAAATTTTGTATTTCCAGATTAATAGACCAGTGCATTTCTCAGACTTCATCAAAGAAGTTACTTTGTTGTTGACAACAGTTGACGCAAAAACTCACACCTGGTCAAGGCAGAGAATACACATTAATGGAGTGTTCCACCACAAATGGAACCATCACAGAAGAGGAGGAATTGGAAAGACTGTACAATCCAGAGAGGTTGGGGAGGGACAGAGAAAAACCATGTTTTCTGGACATAACAGGACTGCTACACTCAGGAGCTCACAGCAGTTGAAGCTACCTATACAAGACGCGTACAAAATCAAGGCAGGCTACATCATAGCTCAGCTTAGTGAGGGGCTCACAAACCACCTTCTTAACAAACAGCTCTGACAGTTGATGGCTTCTAGGGGAAGGAGAGTTAGCTTTCTTTGGGAGTGTAGTCCCTGGCATGTGGCCCATGCTCCAGCAGACGGCTCTGCTCCCATGAATGTATGGGCAGCACAAATTGGGCTACGTGGATTATTTTAAAATAATAATAATAAATAGGATAGGATAGATCCAAGAGGATCTAGGGGAAGTCAAAATATATTACATGGACTTCTCAAAGAAATAATAAAACTAATATATATATATTATATATAAAAGTTTTGCACCTCACACATTGGTATACAAGAAACTGGTGCTCGAGGATGAGAGGAAATTCATAAATGGGCAAAGGGCTAGGAGATGGAAGGACAAGGCCATAATACCACTTGAAAGTCAGAACCCAAGCTCTAAACCACTGATTGAGAAGTTACCTGAATCAACCAAGTTGGCATAGCTACCCGTGCCTTAGTATTAGCTAAGGACACCTCATGATCATAGGGCACAGCCTGGTCATTAAGCCCTTCCTCAGACAGCAGGCCCTGTGGGGAAGAAAGAGAGTTCTACTTCCGCATTTCGTACCTGGGCCCTCAGCATATATGGTACTGGCGTAGACTGGGGAAGCAAAAAAAAGCAAGACTGATACTAGCCACGACACTGACACTCTGTCTCAGTTTCACGGGTGCTACCATTGTGGATAGGGAGCATTTTATGACTTGAAGTGGTGCCAATGAGAACGACCCCCATACTCTCATGTATTTGAAGGTTTGATTCCCATTTGGTGCCCTTGCTTAGAAAGGATTAGGAGTTTGGCCTTGTTGGAGGAGCCATGCTATTGGAGGTGAGCTTGAGGTTTCAAAAGCCTATGCCAGGCCCCCTCCCTCTGTCTGTCTCTGTGTGTGTGTGTGTGTGTGTGTGTGTGTGTGTGTGTGTGTGTGTATGTATGTATGTGCCTGTCTGTCTGTCTATCTCCCTCTGTCTAACTCTGTCTTTGTCTCTTTCCCCCCGACTGCTGGTTACTGATCAGATGTCCAGCACCATGCTGACCCTCCTGCAGCCATGCTCCCTGCCATGATGATCATGGACTTGCCCTCTGAAACAGTAAGCAAGCCTCCAATTAAATGCTTCCTTTGATAAGTTGCCTTAGTCATGGTGTCTCTTCCCAGAAATAGAATTTTGCCTAAGACAAGACCCTGGGCTAATATTTCAAGGACTTCCTGCCATCATGCACACTTCACAATCTAGTCACCTTCTCCTTTCCCTCATCAGCTAGAGAAGAGTTCTACATGCAACAGAAACACAAAGTATGTGTCTACAAGTATTGTTAATTACTTTTCCCATTGGCGTGAAAAATTTCCCGACAGGAGCAGCATAAGGAAAGAAAGGTTTGATTTGCTCAAAGTCTGAAGTGAGCCCATCATGGTCTGAGGAGAGTCCATCATGGCAGGAAACACACAGAAGTAGACAGTGAGACAGCTGCTCACACTACGTCCACACTCAGGAAGCAGAGAAAACTGAACACTGGCTCTCAACTCCCTTTCTCCTTCCTATTCAGGCTGAGGTCTCAATCACTGGGTGGTGTCAAGCACATTAGGAGTGTGTCTTCCTTCTCCAGTCAAAAACAAATCTCTCTCTCTCTCTCTCTCTCTCTCTCTCTCTCTCTCTCTCTCTCTCTCTCTCTCACACACACACACACACACACACACACACACACACATGTTTCCATGGTGATTCTAGACCTAATCAAGTTGCAGTGATCATCTTAACCAATCACTGCAGGCAGAGCTCCCAAGAGTCAGCACACGGTCACTTTATTCCTTACAATAGTCTTCAAGGATCAAGCAGAAAGACCTCTTTCCATTTTACAGACAGGGAAACTGAAGCACAGTGAAACTATATTATCTACCCAATGTCTTGAAGTTAACAAATAGCGGAGCTGAGACCATCTCCTTGGACTTCTGGCATCTCCCAGGCCTGTGACCTATTACTCTTTAACACAACAGAGACACAGGATTAGCTATTTTGGTTTGGAGACACCGTCTCATTCTAGCTCAGGCTGAAGAAGGATTCACACTGTGCTTCAGGCTGTACTGGAGTTTTTCTGGGAGGATTTTCTCAGGGGAACCCCAGTAACTTTTGCCAGGTAGTGGTATCAACAGACTCATTATCCCATAATAAGTCCATCTTCCAATAATCTCCCCATTCCCCCCAAACTTACTTCCATTTCTGGCCCCTCCCCTTGCCAGGTTCCCATTGATTCCCACAAGCTCCCTTAGCTAACATTCCCTGGAACATGTCTGAATGCCCGCCCCTCTTGAGTCCCCAGAAGGGACACAAGTTTGGAGTGTCCTATCTCAGGTACATCTGTCAATGTTAAAAGAAATAGAAACGAGAAGAGGAATATGCCGGGCAGCAACTGCCTTATGGCCCCATTTCATGTCCCTGGAAAGGATGGTGTGTGTGAGAGAGAGAGAGAGAGAGAGAGAGAGAGAGAGAGAGAGAGAGAGAGAGAGAGAAATATTTTCTGCTTCCACAAATAAGCCAGCCCTGAAGAGAGACTTCTTTACATACACTTTGCAGGGATGACTTAAGGAAGTCTTGACGACTCTCTTTCCCTAGAGACTAGACTAAAAGTATTGTTTAGAAATCTAATATATGGTTTATTTACTCAATTTGTGCTGAGCTCCACAGTTCCTTCAGGCCAGCCTCGCTCACCCATTACTCTATTAATGCTCCATTACTGAAATTAGTGCTGTAATTGAAGGGGGGAAGGGCAGCCGAAGGGGGCACTCCTTAAAGGCACAGGCTCTGGTTAATCACATCAGGGGAAGGGGCATGGAAAACTGGTGTGGGGGGCACTTGAATGTTCCCGATGTTCTGTTCCGGGGCAAAGCGATACCTTTGTAGCTAGGCAGCAGGGAGGGGACTAAAGGCAAGGTTGTGCTGGCCACAGTGTGGCTCAGGGACCTCAGCAGGCCTTACACAGTCCATCACACTGGTATGACACCTTTTTCAGGCCCAGACTACTGAGCAAAGTAGTCAGTGCCAAGTCCCAGATCCCAGTGCTTCAGTTCCACACTTACCTTGGCAGTCTCAAACACAGGGCAACAGCCTCCATTCTCGGCAGGTGGTAAGGTCAATGCCATTTGTCTTCAGCTTCCTTGGCTACGTTCATTATTGCGGTCGCTTCTCCTCTAGGCTTGTCCTGGTCCAGTCAACGCTCTCATGCACTGTCCCTGTACCCTCAGCCAGCACAGACAGAGCCCTCTTCTAAGAACCAGTCTATGACCCCCCACCACCATCTCCATGGTTTCCTCACTTCCTGCTTCTCTTCTAGGAAGTAAAAACACACTAGTACTCCTGGGTCTCCAATGCATCACTTTCTCTTACAAACTGAATACAGTTTTTATGAGCTTGGTCAGCACTTCATGCCCTACTGCCTGCTGGGTTCTCAGTTCTAGGGCATTTGAATTGCACTATCTCTCACCTGCTGTAACGACTGTCTTTAAAGGTCCCCAGCTGTCTCATTTCTCAAGTCTTACTGTTTACCAGACATCAGTGAAGCAGTGGAAATTGCCCATCATCCTCTTTCTGGAGTGGATATCACCTTCCCGTTTCTACAAAATGCTGTCTCCTGGTTCTTTCCTATGTCTCTCCAACAGGACTTTCTCTTTCTGTTGCTGTGATGTTTACATTGTTTTAAGTCACAAGAGCTTTGGGGAATCCAAAGCAGCACACAAACACATACACAGAACCCATTCGTACTTGCTGTGGGGTCTAAGTTCCAGATAACTACGCTACTCTTTTCTTTGATGACTTCCTTGGTTCCTGCTCTTACAAGCCTATGTACTGAAGCAAGTTCCACATCCAAGCCTCCAGCCTGGGCCTTTTTGGCAGTTCATAGCTGTGTTTTCAGCTGTCTTAGGAACGTGCCATAAGCTCATTAGAGATGCCTTCCACCTCTATTCATGAGCTGGCGGCCTCAGACTTGGCATCCCTTAATGTCGGCTTCACCTTAGAGCCAATTTTGTTTAACATAGGATAATTAAATAATGTTTTAAAGTGTAAGAAAACCCACAAAGTCTTTGCCTAATTTCCCAATGCTTTGCACCCCCATCAGAGCCTAGGGTTAACATAATGGCCCATTGTGGGATATTTGATCACACTGTGTACCTTGAGACTGCATTAATTAAATGAAATCAACCTTGGGTCAACAGGCATAGCCAGCAACTAGTTGACAGAAAGTAGCCATAGAGAATCAGAGGGAGTCCAAAAAATACACAAAGAGACACACGGGAAGTATAGGGAGGGACTTTTAAGTATGGTGGTGGAGATGCTCTCCTGCTGGATCACTGGAAAAAGAGGAAGGACAGTTGACTGCTTCTAGGCTTCTCTGAGCTAGCAGGTTTTCACCCCAGCATCTGACTCCAAGTCTTTATTGGTAAATAGAGCAATAGAGATTTAGTTAAAAATATGCTTGGTGGCAGTGGCAGGAGGGTCTGACAGGACACAGATGTAGCAGCGGGGCAGTGGCTGCAGAGCCACAGCTGAGAGCAGAAACAGTGGCAGGCTCGGATGCAGGAGCCGGGCTGGGCATCAAGCAACAATGGCCTCTGTGTAACCATGGAGAAAGCTGAAACGATTCAACGCATTTCTCCTCCAAGCGTAACTCAAGTAGGATTCACGCCGACCTCCCCCAAGAAGCCTGGATTATTTTAAGGGTGTGCAGGTGAAATACTCTTAGCAGCTTGGCTATTTTACCCTCTGACCCTGCTGAAACCAGGGCCAGAGGTGCTAAAATCCAGCTGGAAAGACTGGTCCCAGGACACTTCTAGGCAAGTCAAAGTTGGAAGGACAAGAAATCCCTCCAGGTTGCTCTCATGAAACTAAAGGGCAGATTGAAGTTACTGGAGAAGCAACTGCCCTTCAGAAAACCTTTTGGGTCGGGGACAACTGTGGTCACATCTTCTCGGGACAAAGTAACAGTTCCCATTGCTTGAAAGAAGGCCCTGCTAATGATTTTCTAAACACAGCCTTTCTAAGTGGTCTGTGTCGCTCTCCAGAGGGAGCAGAGTCCGAGGATGTGTGTGTGGTAAGTAAGCACACTCCTAGGAGGGCTGTAGTAAGTAAGGAGTTGTCCTGAAGTGCTACCTATAATGACAACTGCAAAATGAATCCCTGGTGCAGGGTGGACTGCAATAACTGCCATCTGACTAGCTGGGACCTGTCAAATGGCCCTTCATACGCTAACCCTGGAAATCAAGATAGTATAATCGGTTCAGTACAAATAGAGCCTAAAATGCTTTATCTTAATTGGTTTACTTCGCAGCATGTAAAATATAAGCTTTTGAGTTTCACAAATCCCTCTGTGGATGTGGCAGATTGTTCAGCTGATGTGACTGTGAGTTTGAAATGACCTTGAAGTTTCCCCATAGTCAGAGGACTAACATAATTCTATTTCATATCTTGACTAGTGCTCAGCTTAAATAACTGAATAGAGCATAGCTGATTAAAATAGCTTGGAATTTTAAACCTAAAATGCTGTTTAATACAGTGTTCCCCTATAATAATACATGAAGACACCAGGGCTCCAAGCCGAACCTTACACAAAGATACAAGTCTTTAGAGTGAAAGCCCGGGTATTCTGACTCCCAGGTTCATCATCTTTCCTGCCCATAGTTCTCTCTGTAGAGGGTCTAAGGTCCTCCTCAGCTATTCAGGTAAAATGCCACAGACATTTTCTCTGAACTAGGTCGGGTAACATGCCCTCCTGACAGAAGCCAATGGTAATCTGACGTCATATGAAGTGTTCTTTAAAATTTATCCTTACAGTAGTTTCTTCCCATGTGCTCTGGTGGAAAAAAACAAATGAGCCGTGTAACTTCTAAAGGCATGCTGTGTGGCCAACTCTGAAGATATGACCAAGAGTCTTAACCGCCTGCAAGTTTGTGATAGCTGAATAGAGAGGTCAAACATGGTTAGACATGTTCTGTAGCTTGAAGACAATTGGGACTAGCTCATTCTATTCTAAGAAGAAGTGCCCGAAATATGTCTGAGCTAATGTTTTTCTGGTGAACCAGTGCAAGCATTGCAAGCGATGTGAACATTAAGTGACAAAAACTGAAGCATTATGTAAGAAGGAGCTGCTTGAGTTCAGCCCATGAAGTTCCTCCGCTGTTCAATCCATGTCATAGAAACCTAGGGCTTCACTGCGAGATGCAAGAGATGACATCCTCCTTCATGTAAGGCTCTGCATTTTCATGTTCACATAGCCAAGACTAATCTCTTTACTGTGCCCACCCTCTCTGCCCACCACACCACTGTCAACCCATGATCATAGAAAATGGCGAAAGAACCAGCCTGAACCCCATCATGAAATGGAGTCTGGTTACGTCTGTGAGCTGCCTCTTCTGCTCCCTTTCCCCTTCCTCCAGGTGCTCTGGAGTAATCTTTTCTTTTTATCTCCTCTGATGCCAACTGCTAATATTTCAGCTGGATTTGAGTCACTGTGTTTTCCTTTTGGGAGCTGTGACTTCATACACTAAAACTAAGCATCAACTTGTAAAAGGTTTCTGAATTAAGATACAAGTACCATTGTGGAACTGCAGATCCATGGAGTCTGGAGGCCCATGTAGATGCAAGACTTGGACTACAGAAGCACCAGGAGAGGTTCTCGAGGAGGACAACAGAACCTGTGAGCAGATCAAGGAGAACTTTTGGTAGTAGCAAGGAGGGCCAAGGAATAATTTTCATATTAGTGATGTTCTTGAACTAAAATCATAGTACCACTTGAAAATCACAAGACAAACTAAAAAGTAATAACAACTTTGATGGAAAACATTTATATGTACACCTGAAACACTGAGTGGATATGAAACATAAGAGTGCTGGATTTAATCAAACATTTACAAACATATATTCGTATAATAATACTTTTATTTTTAATTTTCTTTTTTGCTACTGAATTCTTTTATTTGTTAGAAATTTTGTAGTAATACTAACAAACTCTAAGTATCTTAGCCATGTTTATTTTTTATTACAGATCACTGTTGTAATAAGAGCAGCGGGGCTGCGTCCCCGGCGCCCGGCAGCCCGCATGGCTAGCTTTTGCCCCGAAATAATTACACAGAAACTGTATTCTTTTAAACACTGCCTGGCCCATTAGTTATAACCTCTTATTGGCTAGCTTTTATATATTGATCTAACCCATTTCTAATATCCATATTGCCACTTGAGTGTGGCTTACCCCCGGGATGAGTCTAACGGGCATCCATCTCAGACAGGAGAGTCATGGCGACTGACTGACTCGGCTTCTTTCTCCCAGCATTCTGTCTGTCTACTCCACCTACCTAATTTTTTGTCCTATCAGGGCCAAGGCAGTCTCTTTATTTAGCCAATAAAATTAATACAAAACAGAAGACTCTCCCCCATCAGATCACATCTACTGTTTTGTGAAATATAATTTGCTAGTGTTGTAGTGTTTACAATTTCATGAAATAGAAGCTTCTCTGTTTTGCTACATGTTCTAAAGTCTTGCTATCCATCACCCATTATCATTTTTATGTTTTGAGCATTGAGTCTCTCTGGCTTTACCTCCTTATTACTGGGACAATTCCCTGGGGTATCTACTGTTTTCCTTCCCACCTTTAACTGGATTAAACTCTTCCTCTGTATCTAGAGCCACCTTTCCTTTTTTTTCTTTTAGGTGGATAGACACTTTTACACACTGGCTCCTACACAGCCTGTTCTGATTTTGCAGCTCCCGGTTCCTGTTTCATAAAAGGCATACCCTTCGGACTGCATACAACAAAAATCTTTCTT
Source organism: Microtus ochrogaster (assembly GCF_000317375.1). Lineage (NCBI taxonomy): Eukaryota > Metazoa > Chordata > Mammalia > Rodentia > Cricetidae > Microtus > Microtus ochrogaster. Next base: position 19,189,050 of record NC_022012.1, read on the forward strand.
CTGGGATTCATTCTCTGATTAAGTAATGGTTGAGGAGCCATGAGCTAATGGTTCCACGTTGTTGGAAATGAGCAGAGAGGATAAAGATAGTCTGAAAGAAGGTATGTGAGAAGCATGGGTCAGGGGGTGACCTGGAGAGAGACAAGACTCCACAGTCTCTAAGACCCAGAGGCTGGTGAGAACTGCTCCCCTCTCTAACTGGTCCCTGTGACTTGGAGATGCAGACAATTGTAAAACGCTGTCCAGTTACTAGACATCTTGTCTCTTGGCGCTTGCGTTGTTGGTATTGTGATTGGTGACAGTTCCTCCAGAACTGAACGTATTCTTTTTCATGTTCATTACTTGCTTTCATGCGCACTCACAGGATCCCCAAATCCAGGCTGAAGCCTCTTTCCCACCCTTCTCTGGGTCCTGCAATCCTCCTCCCTTCTTTTGTACTGACTGAGTGTTGTCTTTGGATTGTGGGAGCTCTTAGTTCAGTTCAGGTAAGATGGCAAGCAGAGGGTGCCAGCTAGCTGGCTCTGGGTCAGCTGCCATCCAAGGAGAGAAAAGGCTCCCTGAACTGGGAAGACGTGAACTGTTAGTGCCTGTGGAGTGAAAGCAGCCAAGAAGAGGAGATGACCTCCCAAGGTTAGCAACTACAGCAACGTCAAACCAAAATGTGAATTCTAAAGGTGCAGGCAGGGACATAGGAAACCACCAGGAGAGGTATCATCCTGAGGGCTGGTACTAGTGGGGCAAGGCCACCACTGAGTCCAAAGGGACGAAGACAAAAGTTGATTTCAGAATAATCAGATTGTTCTTAGTCAAAAGCTTCTTTATCATCATTAAAAATATGAGCAATACTAAAAAAAATGCCATTCCTATTTTTATTCCTTGCTTTATTTATTTTTATTTAGTGCTTAAGTGGCATCTATTAAACCGATGCGAATTAATTAAGCATTGATTGAGGAATAAGCCAAGTCTCTGATACCGCTGGTGTGGAAGTGGGAGGGAAGTACTTTCTGGGACTTCTGTTAGGGATGCCTGCGAACAAATGCCAAGCATGCACGCCTCGCCTCACAGAGGGGGCAATTATATGTCCTTGTTTGGCTCAAGGTTGAAGCCCCGCCTGGCTGGAAGACAGTTGGCTTAGCCCCAGAATGATTGCATGCCCGCCCTCCCGGGGCCCCACTTCTAGCGGGTCACCAGATCTGTGTTGCCACCTAGGAGCATTTGAAAGAGCTGTGAGCTTCAGAAGGTGAGGTGCTGGGGCGGGTTGGGGGCAGGGAAGGCCAGCCAGGCAGGGTGACTGGAGAGTTTTGACAGCCTAGAGAAGAACCCCGGGATCCCATTCCTGCAGACATGAGCCCCCCAGGCAGGCGCCGGGTGGATAAGCCTGTAGACAGCCCGGCCAGGCCGGTCTGTGACGCTTGCCAGCACCTGCAGATAGCAGGGAAATAATTGGCACATGTTTTAAAAAAAATTAAAAACCTCTTGGATGTGAGTATTTTTTAACAGCATCTGGCGGGAGTGCCTGGAAGGAATTTAATCAGCAAGAGTTGTTTAAACCGGGCTCCGCACTCGGCCCCAGCCAGGCTCCTAATGAACTCCATATCATGTGCCACCCCTGCCTGCTGAGGACATTCAATTTGTTAATTCTGCAGCTGGTGAGAGAGGTCAGATAGGAAAGTGATGATTGTTTTCTGACGTCCCAACCCCTGCTCACATCTTTCTAATTAATCCTTTTAGGAGACATGGGAAGATTAAGAAAGAGAAAAGGTGAGGGAAACAAGCATGGGAGAATTTGATGGAAAGCCAGCAGCGCTGCTTTCCCTGATGGGAAGGACCTGAGGGGCTGGGGTGGGGAGGGAATGCAGAGCTGTTCTGCTCACACAAAGGAAAAACAAATACATTGAAGAGATGCCCCCGCCCAGCCACTCTGCGATTGTGGCTTCCTCCACTCTCCGATTGTGGCTCCTGCCACACTCCTATTGTGGCTGTTTTAAACAGAAGGAAGATTAAGAGGTCTTGGGTAGCCTTCAGGCGTCATAGAGGTATGAGGTCTCCCCAACAGTGATGAACGGGCAGAGACCTGTGCAACCTGCATTCAAAGGCCCCAGTCACCATAGTTTTATGAGAATACCAATCTGGAAGGCAGTGGGCCTAGTGCTTGTCCAGCCCTGCAGCTCTTTTTGCCTTTGTCTTCTGGATCTATGTTCCTTCCTGCTGGACCTGCTGCTGATCGGGGATCAGAACCCTGCAGCCCTCAGCTATAAGTCACCTTGTTCATCAAGTCTAGGGATCCCCGAGGCACCTCACCCCATTTCTCTTCCTAGATATCCTACTAAATGCTTCCAAACACACACCCCTCAAACTGTCTTTATGGAGAGTACATCTTTTCAGACAAGACACTGTCACCAGTTTGTGAGGGACAAGGCACACTTGAGTTTGTACCTGGCCCCTCCTTATAGGGAGAACACAGAAAGTTGACATCTCTGAGCCTGCGTTTTCTCATAGAATGAAGGTAAAATGATGCTAAAGCAGAGCCTGTGGAATGATCCAAATCAGACACCTACTATCTTTCAGGTCGAGACTCAGAATGGCCAAGCCCAGTAAGGAATATGAAATGAGCACATGATGATCACTTGGTTACCTAACTGAATATACTCAACACTGTTTCCGCCAGTGTGGCCCTAAGCAGGCCGTACTACTTGATGACGCCTCCTTTCTGGTCAGAAGACAGCCCTGCTCTGTAAAGGGAGATTGCAAGTTCATTTCCCGGCTGCCCAAACTTAAATAATCATACAGAAACTATTAATTACAACACTGTTTGACCAATGGCTCAAGTGTATTTCTAGTTAGCTCTTACATCTTAAATTAATCCATTTCTATTAATCTATGTATCACCATGAGGCTGTAGCCTACCAGTAAGGTTCCAACATCTTTCTCCTTCAGCGGCTCCATGGGTCTCTCTGACTCTGCCTTCTTTTTCCCAGCATTCAGTTTAGTTTTTTGTTTTAAATTTATTTATTTATTAAGGATTTCTGCCTCCTCCCCGCCACCGCCTCCCATTTCCCTCCCCCTCCCCCGATCAAGTCCCCCTCCCTCATCAGCTCGAAGAGCAATCAGGCATTCAGTTTAGTTTTACAGCCTAACTTATTCTGCCCTGCCAGAGTCCAAAGCAGCTTCTTTATTAACCAATGATAATAAAACATTCACAGCATACAGAGGGGAATCCCACATCACTGCTCTGTTCTGTCCATTGGTGGCTTGCACTGGACATGGAGCATGCCTGTCAGTCACACATACATCTCTGTGAAGTCTCATACCCTCTAATGCTTTCACTGGGGCTTGGACATGCTTGTCACACAAATGTTTCCTGGGTCACCTTCTATGTGACTGCCATTGTGCACGGCTATGGGAACCAGAGATAAATCAGACAGTGTCAGACCTCAGGGTGCTCACAGTCCGAGGACAAAGGGTCTGGGAAGACCTTTCCAGGTTCTTGAAAGACTAACAGCCCCCTAAAAGAGCAAATCTCTATTGGAAGAAAGGATAGCAGGTGCTTAAAGGCAGGAGATCAGGCAGGAAGCTACTGGTTGGCCCTGGTGGCTGGTATGCAAAATCCAAAGTAACAAGTGCGGGGCTGGGAGTGGGGAACAGCAGGGCCAGGAGTGGGAGAATCTATTGGCAATAGAGCCCAGCTTGGATGCAAACAACCTGAGAGCCACCCTGAGAAATATTGCTTTGTTTTAAGGAGGCAAAGAAGTAGCAAATGTTCTTTAATCCAGATGTTTTAAGAAAAATTGTTGACACAAAATGTGAATTCTCTATCCAGCTCCTCTGGACTGGCAAGAAATGGACTCTCAGCCATCATGGAGGCTTCTTTTTCCAATGCTCCCATCAGGGTTAATGTCCAGTCCCACAGTTTTGCACAGAGATGGTAAACCCACGGAGTCATCTCCTGCCAATGTGGGTACCTTCCCAGGAGCTGCCCTGGGGTGGAAACAAATCCTGTGTGATTGGTGCACACTGACCACAGACTGTCCACATTGCACAAAAGCTTCTCTTGCTTTTCTTTACCTTCAAATAGTCTCTCCTCCACCCCTCCACCCCCTGCCCAGACACATGCAGCCCAGTCTGCCATAAACTGCAATGAAATACAAAAGAAAAGTCAGATTTTGTGAACTCCATGTTTGCTTTCTGTCCTACAAAAATCCCACGCCTGACAATTTGGTTGGAATGTGAGTGAAGGGGAGAAAAACCAAACAGCCTTGCCCGTGAAGCACCCTAGCAGCGCATTCTAAGGCTTTGCTATTATTACAGCTCTAGTGATCCACAGTCTCAGGCTATGTCTGAATAATAATCAGGGTGATGTGGTTCTTTGAGCAGTATTAACAGAGCATCCATATAGCTGACGTGAGAATAGGATTACTAACTGAAATTAAGACTGGGTTAGTAACAATTACACCTACAACAGCCTCTGCAGGAGAGTGAGCCTCTCCAGGACAATGCTGCCTATCGGAATGATCTTAGTTTGAATTTATCTCTCTCTCATGTGACTGTGGACCAATCTTTTGACTTCCCTAGGACCTGCCTTTCTCCGTAGTGAAATGAGGCTATCCTTTCAACCTTGTGAAAATCACAGTCCATAAAAGGTTCAAACATAAGGGAGACATTAAACAAATGCAGTCTGGAGGGATGGGTGACAGAAGACATAGGACACATGACTATCACAAGCTCTCTGCTGGTGCAGTAAGTGTCAAACGTCTCAAAGTGTTATTGAAATATGCTCTCAATTGTAGCACTACTGTGTGAAGTTGGCACCAGGGAGTAACTTTGTGAACTCTCGGACCTTCTAAACTGGAATCTAAACCGGGGTCTCTGTCTTGCCCATGTAACACTGAGTGAGGAAGAGGAGAGGTGAGGGCTAGTCACCTCATTATCAAGCGTAAGGGCAGCACATTCTCCCATTCATTAGCACCCACTTGTGTCTGCCAAGAGAAGGTCAATCAGCTGCCATTTACCTGGGAATTCCAACACAAGGGGTGACCCAAGACAGGAGCCTGTGCTTTGCAGTGGAGAAAGAAAAGGCAGACCTTTCAGTCTCAGAACCTTCTTCAGAGATGCAAAGATCTGATTCCCTGAGGCCCTGCGAGGGAAGCGTAAGGAAACCGGCAAGTTTCCTTACACTTAAGCATACTGAAGTTGCTTTCAAGGGCAATGTCAGGTCACTGAACTAGCAGGAGAGCAAGCCTACCCAATACAGTGGCAGCAAGTGGGGTAAATTTTAGAAAATCCATGTGCAAGTGAAATCTTCCAAGATTAAGTATTCTAATGCTGCCAATCTTCATACTTCTGGAACTCTGTGAAGGTCAAACAAAGCCTGTTTAAAGGATCACAGAGGTCCTTAAAATGTCATTTAGTTACAGCACGAACAGGAAAATAGGTACTGGGCTCAGCTCTAACAGAACCTGTCTGATTGGCATGAGGATATGTTCCGAGCATAGAGTTTTCCACTGTAGACTTACAAAATCCACTGTCTTCTGTACAGTAGAGCAATGGGCATGGTAGACTGCGTTAAATGTATCACCTTATAGACCAATGGGTTCTGCACACAGGGTGAAATTCATCATCTCATACACAATAGGACTATGGGTTCTATAGAGTGGGTGAAATGCATTGCCTGCTATACAATAAGGCTATGGGTTCTGTTCTGGGTGAAACCCATCACCTCATATACAATAGCACTATGGGTTCTTCAGAGTAGGTGAAATGCATTGCTTCCTATATAGTAGGACTATGGGTTCTGTACACTTGGTGAAACTCATTGCTTCATATAAAACAGATACAATAGGGTACTGGATCACCATTCTGCAGACAGTAATAATGACACTGTAGCATGAAAATCATTTTCATATATTTAGAGTTTATGAAACTGCATTTTTATTTGATTAAATTTTTACTTTAAAAGGGCTGTACCATGTGTCAGGTACAGTCTGACATTGCACCAGAAAGTCTTTGCCAAGTATTTAGCAGTCTTTCAACTTTCTTACATTGTCCACTCTCTTGTCATGAATCTAGGGTCATGAGACTGGTGAGCTATGAAACAGACATGGCATGTACTAAGATACCTAAGAGAGGAATCTCTGCTCTGCCTATGGGGGCACTAACGAGAGCCATGCCATGAGATAATACCATGGGCCTGTGGATTCCCATATGTAGGAAAGTCACAGTAAATTCTACTGTAACTGTTTACACAAATAAAAGCTGTGTGTCAAGTTGCTAGCATTTTTGAGTTGCTTATAGCAACACAGCCTAGCTTTTCTAGCTTTCGGTATACCATTTTATAGTGTGACCACAGGAAACATCAATGTAATTTACCATATCTCTATGCGTTTTGACACTCTCATTGAAAACACTACTTTCATGGATTAATGGGTGGTATATTGTTCCTCCTCCATTTAATCTTGCATTTCTATGACTGAATAAAAGAATATTTTTCAAATTTATTAGCTATGGTTCCCACCTAAAGGAAGATCAACTGCAATTAGATAATTGATACTGATGAGCTTTGATTTTTTTTTTTTCCAAGACAGGGTTTCTCTGTGTAACAGGCCTAGCTGTCCTGGAACTAGCTTTTGTACACCAGGCTGGCCTTGAACTCACAGATATTCGCCTGTCTCTGCCTCCCTAGTGCTGGGATTAAAGGTGTGTGCCACCATTGCCCAGCTTGATATTTTATTTTTTTAAAAAATATTTTATTAATTCTTTGAAAATTGCATATAATATATTTTGGTCATATTTTGTCCCCTCCCCCTACTTTTTCCTTACCCACCCTCTCTACTCTCACCTTCCACTCACCCAACTTAGAGTTTTCTTTATCCACCATCCACTATGAATTGAGCATTTGTTGCCTGACTACTCTTGGGAGTGGGGCCTGCCTGGAGTGTGGTCAGCCTACCAGGGGTCATATCATTAAAGATTGCACTAGATTTTAGCTGAGAGCCCACTTTGAGATCTGGCTCTGTATTAGTCCACAAGTATCTATTACTGAGTATTTTTCTGTAGTTTATTTTCTCTTTATTGCTAGTGTAACTGAATGTCTTCTTATAACGGTCTGTCTAGATCTTAACTTCTGCACTGCTCCCTCTGGTTCAGGAGAGACAGCTATGACTCTCAATCCTACACCTGCTGGAGGGGTGGCTGAGCACCTACAGCCTCCTTCCTTTCTGAGTGTCTGTCTCTAAACCTCTCCTGCTGTGCTTTGACTACTGTGCCAGAGTGTCCCTGAAGCTATCCTAGCTGGCTGCTGGTTGCAGCTATTTTCCGACGTTGCCATGAGGAGAAATAAGGCCCCAAGCTTCCTAGTCTGGCATTAATTTTTACTAATACCTTAAATTTTCTTTTGTTGATAACTATATTTATAGACTTCCTGAAAACAGCAGCTATCCTCTTACAATAATAAAAATAAAAATTACCAAGATAATGTTGTGATTTTAAGATATTATTTGTAAGTCTCGTGGTAACAAAAAGAAAATGTCTGTAGGATACACAAAAAATAAAAAGATAAGGAGAAATTCAAAATGTGGCACTACAAAATATAAAAAGACTGTCTATAATCCACAAATTCAAAATCTAAAATTCTCAAAATCAGAGAATTTTCAGTGATGATACCACAAATGGAGAATTTCAACAAAGAAATTTTATTTCAAGAACAAAATTATTTTTTAAAAAAATCCTATAAAGTCATTGCTCCCCTCTCCCGGACATGCAATGAGGCTCCGACCCAGGATGGATGTAGGCTAGAATCTCCCAGTAAGCGCACCTCTGTGCTAAACATTATTAGAAATGGGCTAGTCCATGTGCGAGAGTTAGCCTAGAAGAGGCTAGATAGAAATGGGCCAAGCAGTGTTTAAAAGAATACAGTGTCCATGTAATTATTCCGGGGTATAAGCTAGCCAGGCGGCCGGGGTGCTGGGGACGCAGCCCCGCCACTCCTATTACAACAAGTCACCTTTAGGTTGTGAGCATAACATGTATATGAAATATCATGAATTTTGCTCTTTGACCAGGTTCCTACCACTAAGCTACTTCATTATTTATGTGCAAAATCCTAAGGTGGAATATTTATGGTCTCAGGCTGAGAAACATCACACTGTAGCAAAACAGTAGGGTGAGAGGTGGCAGCTGTGCAGAGACCAGAGTAACAGGGTCAAAATCTGTCACCCATGTAAAGTCACCAAGGAATTCCTGCACTGATAAACACATGTGACCCTAAAGACTAGGAGTGAAGACCTGTAGCCCCAGCTGCCTAGGAAGCTGTGGCCACAACCCCTGCCTGAGTTACAGAGTGAGTGAGTTCAAGGCCAGCCTGGGAAACGTAGTGAGAACACTGGGAATATGGCTCAGTAACAGAACACTGGCTGTAAGGTAGGCTTTAGGTCCAATGCCTAGTACAAAAAGGAAGGAAGGAAGGGAGGGAGGGAGGGAGGGAGGGAGGACACAAGGAAAGAAGGAAGGGAAAACAAAAAAACAACAACAGCAACAAACATCAGAGCTCTAAAATACATGCAGCAACTAATGTATCACGTTGTGGCCTAGCACATGCTGTGTAGCCTGTTTTAGAGGATGTCTCAAGAGTATTTGAGAAAGTGTGTGCTGGGGTCTGTTGATGGGATATTCTGTACAGGACCCTTGGGTCCAATTGTTGCACTAAATAAGTATTTTTTAGTTATTTCTTTTACTTTTTGAAGTAATCTAACACGGCCTCTTTTTTCATTGATTACTATTATATACATACATATAGTACACATGAATATGTTTTTTTTAATGAAAAACTTCCATCTGGGTCAAAAATGCTTCCTCCAAAATACACAGTCATCTAAGAAAAACCCCAACACCAGGCATGAGAAACCCTCTTTTGAGTTGTTGGTCAGGACAAACTCTTAAAACCCTCTTTTGAGTTGTTGGTCAGGACAAACTCTTAAAACATTGTAGGCTATTGCAATTGCCCCTGGTGGTCCTTCAAAGGTGGAAGGTAAGTCCCTATTGCTGAAGACACCATGCACTTTAGACACAGGGGCCGGAGACCTCTGAGCTGGAATGTCTTGAATTACCCTCCTTGGGGACTAGTGTCCATGTTACCAGAAGGGTGCAGTAATGGCACCATGCCTTAGGGGTAATCAACAGCTTTCTCATTGTACCCAAGGCTCCCTCCATAAGAGGGAACTGTGCCTGGTACCAAAAAAAAAAAAAAGTTTTAAAGGATTTGAATGCCTTTTAGAAAAGGGTGCTATAACCTTCATCCAACAACAGGTGGGAACAGGGGCAATGACCCACATCGGAGCACTGGACTGAGCTCCCAAGATCCAGTTGAAGAATCGAAGGAGGAAGAGTATGAGCAAGGAAGTCAAGACCATGAGGGGGCCATCCACTGAGACAGTTTGCCTGAGCTAATGGGAGCTCACCAACTCCAACTGGACTGGGAGTGAACGAGCATGGGAACAACCAAGCCCCTCTGAAGGGGGTTGACAGCTGGGACAGACTGAGGGGCCACTGATAGTGACACTGAGATGTGTCTCTACTGCATATACCAGCTTCATGGGATCCTATTCTCTTTGAATGTAAACCTTGCTCAACCTAGATGTGGTAGGGAGGGCCTTGGACTTTCCACAGGGTTAGATAGTGAAAATGCTTCTAGCCTGAACAATATCCTGAGCTACACAAAGGAGGAGAAGAAGGTAACAGAGGACAAGGATCTCGAAGCAAAGGCCTATCTTTATGGAGTAAAGAACTAGAAAAAGAAGCCCAAAGAAACTTAGAAGAAAAAACAAGAAGGAAAAGAGGAAAATAACAACTTCATCAAAAGCAAAAGCTAGAAGGAGAAAAAAAGAAAAATAAAAAAATAAAAACTCAAGCAGTGAGAATTAAATAGGGATCCATGGGCTATTAAATTAAAATCTTGTTGCCAAGGGTAGATTACCACCCTACAAGTTGTTGGACAGAGAGACCACTTCAGTCTCCTCCCTCAAATGTAGGAAACTGCCACAGCTATTGCTTGTTCACCATAACTAGATTGTAAGATCCTTATGCTGAAGACACCACGCATTCTGGTCACATAAGAGGACATAGAGATATAAAACTGGAACTAAGGTGGGTGCTTCCTACCTTCATGCTAGCCTCTACAGTCTCAGAAGATCCTATACAGAGTGCTGAGTGGAGAATTGTGATCAGTGCAGACCCTGTGACCTACACTGCAGACCAGCCAGGAAAGCACAAACTGGTCTTAATAAGTTTAGAATTTTAAAAGGCCACAAAGTTGGGTAGGTAGGGAAGGGGAGATGGATTTGGGAAGAATTGCGGGATGAATATGGCCAAAGTTCATTGTGTAAAATTGTCAAAGAACTGATAAAACT
>NC_022012.1:19199549-19223484 GCF_000317375.1 Microtus ochrogaster
AGAGGAAGAAGAAGAAGAAGAAGAAGAAGAAGAAGAAGAAGAAGAAGAAGAAGAAGAAGAAGAAGAAGAAGAAGAAGAAAGAGGAGAGAGAGAGAGAAAGAAAAAGAAAGAAAGAAAGAAAGAAAGAAAGAAAGAAAGAAAGAAAGAAAGAAAGAAAGAACTTATCACCTTATAGTCTCATGAGTCAGAAAATGGAACAGAATCTCACTAGGCTAAACTCAGGTGAAAGCAGATCAGTGTCCTACAGGAGGCCCCGGGGGAGAATACAGGCCCTCACTTATCCCATCTTGCAAAGGCTGCCTTCTTCCCTTGGCAGATGGTCTCTTCCTCCACCTTCAAAGCTAGCAGTGCAGCACTTTCAAATATCACTCCCTGGCTTTCTCCAGTACTCTCTTCTATCACACTGAGCCCATGCAGGCAATCCAGGATCATCTACCCAGGTCCTTCATCACATCTACAAAGTCCATTTGGTTATGCAACAGAATAGTCACAGCTTTCTTTGGGAACCTTGCTCTTCCTTCTATGACACCCAGGTTCCCAGTCTCCTCACGTGCTAGGCTTTGTAGCCTAGAGAACATTCCCATTGTTGAAGGAAGATCAGTTGGACAGCGCTCATCTAGCGGTTAAGAATCTGACACATTCCTTAGTTTATCTGTGTCTAGTTTCCTCCTCTATAAAATGTATGTAACAGCAGGAGCCAATATAATGCTGCCAAGACATGAGGAATTAATAATAGTAGAATGGGCATCTTTTTATCTCACAGAAAGAATAAAAGCTGAGACTGTGGATATAACCCAGTTGGTAGAATGTTTGCTCAGCAAGCAGGAAGTCCTGTATTTCGTTCTCAGAACCACATAAACTGAGCATGATAGAACACACTTATAATCCAAGCATTCAGAGGTGGAAGCAAAAGGAAAAGAAATTCAGCCTGTACTGCATGAGCCCCTATCTCAGAAGAGGAAAATTAACTCCACAGAACAAAACACAGAGTTTTCTTTCATCTGCACATGAACACTGCCCAAGATCATGGCCCACTGTCATGAACCAGACCAAAGAAGCCTACAGCCAGCCCTGGAAGGTGCAGGAAGAAGATGGTGGCTCTTTGTATATTTGGGGGATCGCACCTTTGTCTGAAGAAATTTGTCATCAAAAGAACAAATAATCCAATAAAAAAAATGAAGTACAGACCTAAACAGAGAACTCTCAACAAAGGAATCTAAAATGGCTGAAAGAGTATTAAGGAATTACTCAACATCTTTAGCCATAAGAAAAATGCAGATCAAAACAACTCTGAGATTCCATCTTACACCTGTAAGAATGGCTAAGATCAAAAACACTGATGACAACTTATGCTGGAGAGGTTGTGGGCTAAAGAGAACATTCCTGCATTGCTGGTGGGAATGCAAGCTGGTACAGCCCCTTTGGATATCAGTATGGCAATTTCTCAGAAAATTAGGAAACAATCTTCTTTAAGACCCAGTAATACCACTTTGGGGCACATATCCAAAGGATGCTCAATCTTACCACAAGGACGTGTGCTCAGCTATGTTCACAGCAGCATTATTTGTCATAGCCAGAACCTGTAAACAACTTAAATGCCCCCCAACTGAAGAATGGATAAGGAAAATGTGGTACATGTACACAATGGAGTACTACACAGTAGAAAAAATAATGACATCTTTAAATTTACAGGCAAATGGAAGGAGCTAGAAAACATTATTCTGAGTGAGGTAACTCAGACACAGAAAGACAATTATCATATGTACTCACTCATAAGTGGTTTTTAAACATAAAGCAAAGAAAAGTTATTACAAATCATAATCCCAGAGAACCTAGACAACAATGAAGACCCTAAGAGAGACATACGTGGATCTAGTGTACATGGGAAGTAGAAAAAAAAAACAAGATCTCCTGAGTAAATTGGGAGCATGGGGACCATGGGAGAGGGTGAAAGGGAAGAGGAGAGAAAGGGAGTGGAGCAGAGAAAAATGTAGAGCTCAGTAGAATCAATAAAAAAATCACTTAAAAATATCTATCAATCAAACCAACCAGCCATCTTCAGGACAGGACAACTGTTATATTCAACCTCCTGCAGCTGTGATTACCTAGGAGGGGGCCCTTGAAGGCCCCACTGTTTCCAAGCGGACATGTCAGTTCATGGCTGTCGAAGGAGAGGATGCTATTTTCTTCATTGATACAGTCACTGGTAAGTTGTCCCATACGCCAGTAAATAACCCCCAACTTGTGTTCATACAAGCAATTTTAGCTAAACTCGGGGAGTCACAAGCAAAAAGATGTGAAAGAAGGAGGGGGACCTCTTGGGGAGAATCGGGTTTCAGTGAAAGAGGGAGTGGGGACAAGAGGAAAAATGACTCACTGTGTAAATGTCTGACACTGTAGAGGGAAGACAGTGTGGTTGAGTATTATACAGTAAATGACAGATCTGTTGGTCTAATTCACGGGAAGTGTATACGTACACTCCACCTGGAGAACCCGTTTTTGCAGAGCTATGGATATCTGTCCTTTGGATAAGTCGCTGTTAATTTTGTAAAAATCTTGTGAAATCATGGCATTTCTTCCTTTTCTAGTATCCCAGCAGTGTATCAGTGTATAAACATGACTTTTCCTGTAGAACCAGATACCCTCACACACACCATGAAGCCATGGTGTAAAAAGGATTCAGTCAAATCCTTGTTCTCATAGCCAGAATCTACATAAAAATAGTACCCCCACACACACATTAGTCTCAGATAAGAAAGGAGCCTCATACAGGAGGTAACATGTCTGCTCTAACAGCAGACTCAGGAAGCTGTCATCTACTGGTCTTCCACTCTGACTTAACAGACTACTAATATTCTGTATTTACCCTTCACTTTGGCTTCAACTACCATAGGATCATAGCCCAGGAAATTAAGGGTTTATACAGCAAAAAGGCCTGAGTTGCAAAACTAGCTTCAGAGAGAAAAGTTCTCACCTGGGTACCCTGCTGGAGTCAGAAGCAGGGTCCCCAGAAGAGATTCCTTTTAACTCAACCAGCTAATGCAAATCAAGCCCACAGGTTAGAATAGCTACTAACGTTGTGTTCCCAGGCACAAGGGAACTTCACAGCCACTCGCCCTCTGAGACATAAGGTGCTTCCTTGTCAGATCCATCAGTTTCTTGTAACTCTGTGAAAATACACGAGGGATACCACTGTTGCCGCCTACGGGATTGTTAAGTTGCCTGTCTGCCTGTATAAACTGCCAGCTTTGGGGAAATCAGCCCCCTATGCCCTTTTCTCTCTACCCTTATGCGTTATCCCTTTTTCTTACCTTTAGCTTTACCCTTATGCCTGATGCCTTCCCCTTATACCTTATACCTTACGCTCATCATCCCCTAGGGAATAAAGAAACACGCAGGAAAAGCGTGCCTAAGTTAGTCAGTTTGTTTTACCCCTCAGATCCCGTTCCCCGGCCAGTTTTCACTTGTCCTGAACCCTGAGATAGCTGGTCCTAGTAGCTCTCGATAAAACAGAGTAACAGCAGGCATCACCTACCTATCTTCACTCTTGTCTGGCGAGCTTATCTGCTCTTTTGCTGTTCCGTCCTTCGGTGCTCTGAGACCCCAGATTCTTCAGCCTCCGGAAGTAGGCTGAAGAAGACCAGCAGCTGTCCAAGCATCCTCCAGGTCTTCAGGCCAGGCATACACATAGAGGGTACTGGGTCCTCATCCTCTCTGTCATACAGTCAGTGGCTGTGGAACTACCCAGTACACATAGTGTAAGCCAGCTGTGGCTATTTTTTTTAATTTATTTATTTATTAAAGATTTCTGCCTCCTCCCCGCCACTGCCTCCCATTTCCCTCCCCCTCTCCCAATCAAGTCCCCCTCCTTCCTCAGCCCGAAGAGCAATCAGGGTTCCCTGCCTGTGGGAAGTCCAAGGAACACCCACCTCCATCCAGGTCTAGTAAGGTGAGCATCCAAACTGCCTAGGCTCCCACAAAGCTGTGCGATTTGAATGAGAAAGCCCCCCCATAAGCTCATTTGAGTGTTTGGCTTCCAGTCAGCAGACTGTTTGGGAAGGATTAGGAGGCGTGGCCTTGTTGGAGGAGGCGTGTCACTGGAGGTGGACTTTGAGGTTTCAAAAGCCCACACCAGGCCCAGTCTCATTCTCTCTCAGCCTCCTGCCTGGAGTGCTTACATCATGGTGTGAGCACTCAGCGGCTGTTGCTCCAGCACCGGCCTCCATGCTTCCCACAGTGATGATCATGGACACCCTCTGAAACTGTAAACAAGTCCCCAGTTAGATACTTTCTTCTATAAGTTGCCTTGGTCATGATGTCTCCTGACAGCAGCAGAACAGTGACTAAGACACCAACCTAATGAATTCTTCTTGTAATTTTTATTTGTTCTGTAAGTTCTGTTCTTCTCTAGAATGCTAACGCAGTGGGTGTTAATACCTGAATGAATTAGCATGTATCCAGTTGGCATCACTGGTGATGTCAATGACCACAAAACCCTGATACTATAAAGCACTGGAAGTTGAGTAATGTCCACTGATGACTTACAAAAACATGTAACAAGGTCTGAAGCTGCTGTGACTTTTTTTTTTAATCCTTTTGAGTAACACAGAAAGCCTTGTCCAACAAGGAATAAGAGAGGCTCCCTTTAGCCTCAGCCTTTAGATCACTAGGAGAATCCTGGGGATGTTTGGGAAGAAAGGACCAGTGTAGCTCTGAAGCTGGCATTCTGTGTACATGAGCAGACTGCACTTCTACTGGTGTCTTGGACGGACAACAAAGTTAATTTTTTAAAAGGCGGAAGAAAGGCTCAGAAGCACAGCTCAGCCCCAGCCTCAGCACTTTGTGCTCTCTCAAATGACTTTCCCGTGTCTTTAAACTTTCAAATTTTGGCTAAACTCAGGAGTAAAACATGCCAGAATTCTATGGACAAGACATCCTTTTATCAAGGTACTGGGAAGCCCATATAACATGTCCAGTAAATTGGGATTGTTATGCCAATGCGGCTGGATCAATCGATGACTCTCAGGGAACAGTCTCTCAGATCCCTTTTCTCCTCTTTCTCCCTGAACTCTCTCCCCTCCTCCAATCCCCCAACTCTCAGCATTGCCTCACTCTCCTGGAACCTCTGACTCAGCTGGAGAAATAACAGGAAGAGTAATTAGGAGCGAGGAGGTCAAATGCTTCAAATGCCCCTCTGACAATTTGCTCCTTTCCCACCAGGACTCGGCGTCTTGGTTTCCTTGTGGGAGCAGTGTCTGTAAGTCCAAGTCATCCAGGGAGTGAAAAAAAATAGCTCAAGAGAGGCATCTGGTCCTGTTAGGAACTCTGGTCTGAATGACACACTGGGAGGAGATGTGTGTGTGTCAGAGCTGCTTGCCTTCCGTGTTGCAGAGATCACTGCAGAGCCTGAGCCTCCAGAAGTCAGTGCAGGCTGCTCTCCGTGATGCTTGCTCCACCTGGCCAAGGCAACCTTTTTTCCCACACTTTGGGTGTGTTTGATGACTTCACAGCTCGTTAAACTTCCATGCTAGGCACTTCTCCCCACATGAACTCATTTAAGCACGATATCCCAACCAGAAGACCGCTAGCTCTATCCTCTTTTGTAGATGAAGAAACAGACCCAGGAAGGTGGGGTGATGTCAGATTCGGCAGTCAGTAAGAGGTGTGACTATCTATACTTCAAAACCACATAACTGCTCTTAAGCTCAGTCCAGTCTTCTCTTCTAGAAATGGCAACCTCAAGTAAGTTCTATCGGCACCTCCATGGTCAGGTGTGATGGTTATGCTACAGTAGAGGCCTATACCTAGTAAAATGGGTTGAATAGCAAGGTACTGTTCAGCTCATATAAGCACCTCTGAGACACCAGCCAAGGTAGCAAGGTACTGTTCAGCTCATATAAGCACCTCTGAGACATCAGCCAAGGTAGTGAGCAATTTCTTGCAATTTCCCTCCTAAAAAAAATGGAGATTAAGGAGGGAAATTCTTCTGAAGACTAGAACTCTTGTAGACAAGGTAACTGAGACATGTCGTCTTCAGTGAGCAGCTCAATGCAACTCCCCCAGTAGCCATTTAGTATCTAGGACATGGACATCCTGATGCTGGAAGATTCTGGTTTTGGTATTAAACAGGAGCTGAAAATATAAATGGCAAAATATGTGTGTCTCTGGATTTTATCGCTGGTCAGTTTTCACTACCATAATACTCTATTTGATACCATATAAGAAATGACACAAAAATATTGGCGGGGGGGGGGGGGGGGAATGTGCTGCAAGACTTGCCCCTCTCCTAAGGATGACACCAGCATCCATTCATGCCTTTACTCCCTGGCCCCATCACATTCTCAGCCCCTTTACTCTGTCTTTGACTCTTCTTCTTATCTGTTGTAGGGTCATCTGCCCCAGCCCCTTCCTCTGTATGCCAGATGGTGCCACCAGTTCTAGTACTGAGACTGGGAGTGGAAGCCTCCATCCCACTACCTACCCTTGCTCTGACCCAGTGCCTTCACCTCTTCAAAGGTTGAAGGCAAGGAGTGTAAAATACATCAGCATTTTAGAGCCGACTTTCTGTATTGGCCAAAACAGCGGTTCACAAGTCTCCTTCAAAGGTTTGATGTAAGATCTCCGAGTAATAGCAAAACCAAGTGAGATCTACAAAGCCACTAGAATAATTACATAGGACTCTTAGTTGCTTTAAGCAACCATATTTGTTCCTTTGCTTGTGACTGTGAGACTTGGTTGACATCTGTTGAATTATCTAGGGTCAAGAAAAAAAAACAGGCTAACTAAAAGATAGACCAATTATATCTTTCTTTATTATAAGGGGCAAACTCACAAAACAGGAACGAGAAGTCCAAACTCAGCTATGTAGAGCGGGCACTACAGAGAGAGAGCCCCTGGGCCAAGCCGTGTTTTTCTCCAGGTACCCAGAAAACCATGCCCTAACTTGGTCCCACCCTTAAAGATAATTGGCTGACAAAGATTCCCCATCAGAATCCATGAGCAGGCCTAGGGAGACCACTGGAAAGCTGCTTATGATATGGCATGCCTACGAAGGGGAAACCTGAAGAGCAATGTGGGACCTGTGAACCCGGCAGTATGCAGAGCTCATCTCTCCAGGGAAGCCTCAAGCCAGGGTAAGATAATCACATTTTGATCTCTTGACAATGTAATTTAAGTTTGGCACCAGTCATTGACCTTCTTTCTTTAAGATTTATTATTTATTTTTAAAACTATGTGCATATGTGTGGGTTTGTGTACACGTGAGTGCAGGTACCCACGGAGTCCAGGAGAAGGTTCAAAACCTCTGTAGCTGGAGTTACAAGGAGTTTGTGAGCTGCCTGCCATGGGTGCTGGGACCAAACAAGATCAGCACAAGCTCATAACCTCTGACACATCTCTCCGAATCCCTGATCCATTCTCTTAAACATTTGCATCATCTCATGCTGCAGGGAATCATTTCCAATCACGATGCCCTAGGATACCTCATTATGAGTCACATCTGTGACAATGCTTGTAAAATATTTATTAGCAGCATTAGATATTATTGATTTCTTTTCTTGATGAGGTAAATTAACATCATGAATTCTAAACAGCTAATAGCTAAATAATCTGTTACTTGCCGAGCTCCAAGAACTCTAATATAATGGCTGCCACACTGCGGTAGGCACAGACATTGAACTATCTCCTGTGCTGCCAACTTTCTTTAATGGGGAACGACCCTCCTCTGAAGAACTCCAGACGTGTATGAGTGTCTGGGTTGGGGACAGTCTTCTCCCACCGGCTAAGCTGGAATTGATGAAGCTACGTGGTCTCCATCATACAGGTGATCTTTCTTATGGCAACTTCTAGCCAGCACATTTCTTGCTACGGACAAGAAAACATCTACAAAGTTAACACAGCTTTAAAAATTAAGAAGGCATTTGAGCCATGGAAGTCTAATTTTCCATGATTCTTATGAAGTCTAAGAATTTGTTAACATGACTTCAAACTTCTCCTGGAGAGCAGCCAGTGGTTCTCAGTGTGTAGTATTCAGGTGATGGAGGACGCCTCTGTTGTCCTACCCCTGCCACACCGCACTAACATGTTACCTTAGAGAGTAGAGGTACCCAGTAACTTCAGGCTCCGAGAGCCCTTGTTTCTGGGCGCATTGATGCAGATTCCAAATTACCTGCAGAATAGAAGCTTTGGGGGCAAAGCCTGGTACTGCTGGCTGGAAGACTCCAAAGGTGGCCTTCCACTGATGGCACCCAGGGGAATGGAGGGGGTTGTCTCAAAGACAATTACATCTCTATAGCTGGCTGGAGCCATGACTGCCCCTGGACTTGGCTACAGCACTTACCTCAGAATCTTGTAGCATTTGAATGCCGGCCCATTCCAGGGATCTGAAAGCTGTTATACTTCCAGCCTTTCCATGTAGCTAAATGAAGACATACTGAGCGTTTCCACTATAAATCATGCACGTATAGCTGAAGGCTTCTGAAGTAATGTCATTGTCGTCACCCTCATCATGATCACTAGCTTCCTTAAGAAACATCCATCACCCGAACAATTCACGCATTAGAAAGGCCAGGCAACTCTTTGATAGCTCTAGCTTTGAACTCTAATACACTTTTCAATAATATTAATTTAATTTTCTGTACAGGACAGAAAGTCTCTCTTAAGCCTAGATTAGAGGAATTCCCATCTCACCATCTTGAAGAGCTGATACCACACAAGTAATTCCCTATCTTTTCCATATGCCTATACATTTACTTTCCCATAAAGCTGGCTTTGCTATAAAACAACTTAATCATTGAAAGATCTTTGTGTATCTGTTCTTAGTGAATACCTTTGCCCACGAAGCATTCCAAAATCTATGTTCTCCTATAGTAATGGGCTAGAGAGATAGCTCTGCAGTTAAGAGCACTTACTGCTCTTATAGAGGACCTAGGTTTGGTTCCCAGCACCCACATGAAGCAGGTCACAACCATCTGCAGCTCCAGTTTCAGGTGCTCCCTCTCCAGATTACATGGGTACTTCACTTCAGCAAGTGCCTGCACATATGTGGCCCACATAAACTTGTACAGACACACATGCATAAACTCATACAGACACACATGCACACACATAGGTAAAGTAAATAAATCTTTTAGAGTATTTCTGTACTTTAAAAAATGCTTGATATTCTTCCTAAAATCTCATCTTAAACTACAATATGTTTCTTTACTATGGAGAGGGCTAACACTAAGGCATATGACACTTGAAAGTATTCAGTGAGAAAATTTACATTTATCATGCACCAAAGATCTGAGCTATTTTAAGAAAAGTTGAAATAAAATTAAAACCAAAATTAATCAGACCCAAACACTATAGAAGTCAACAAATGTTTCAGAAAAACCATTTAAGTTATGGGGCTTCACACTAGATTTTATGCTTTCACTATCACACATAATTTTATGCAATCAACCACGACCACAGACAAAAGTCTATGACATAGTCAAAACTAGAAGAACGATCAGCTTTTTTCTAGAGGGAGAAATGGGGAAGATGAAAACTTGGTCATCAACACTGTGGGTGTCAGAGAGAAAGAAAGAGACCATAGCAACATTATATTAAGAACATAATTTTTTAGACAATGTTTCAGTTTGTTGCCTTTAATCTAAAATCCGTAAAGATAAGTCTATGCCAATGTAATGAAGAGATATTTTAACTCCAGCAATAAATTATTAAAACTTGCACACAGAAGCTGGAGAGATGGCTCAGTGGTTAAGAGCACTGGCTGCTCTTCCAGAGGTCCTGAGTTCAATTCCCAGCAACCACAAGGTGGCTCACAACCATCTGTAATGAGATCTGGCTCCCTCCTCTGGCCTGCGGGCATACATGGAGGCAGAATGTTGTATACATAATAAATTTAAAATTAAAAAAAAGAGAGAGAGAGAGAGAATAAAACTTGCACACAGCTAAGTTGCATGCAAAGAATTGGGAAATCAGGCTGACCTTGGCTAGCTGGGCAACACTAGAAGACGTAGGGTTAAGCCAGCCCCTTTAGGGGGCGGGTTTGCCTCGGGCTAATGTATACTGCAGGAGGCGGCTCATCCCTGTTCCTGCTTCCTGTGCTACGCGGGAACCTCTGTTCTGTACATTTATTTCGACATTAAAGCTGTATATATTTCTTCACTATCTGCCTGCATTTATTTACACCGCTACAAGAAGACAAAACACAATCTTTATTTTATCTTTAAAAGCCAGAGGAGGACACAGGCAGAAGCTCACAAAGAGAACATTCAGATCAGCATCCTTGTGTGGAACAGTAGCTCGGAGACAATCCTGCTGCAGAGCGCCCAAGGCCCTAGCAAAGAACGTATTAGTTAACACAGTGGTCTTCCTTTCCTCAGCTTGGGAGCAGAACCAGGCCTCCGTTTGCAGCATGTGTTGCAGCCGCCTCTACAACACACACCCTTGGCTTTGCTGACTTCCCACTTCCTTACCACAGTAGCATGGTTCTCACTCCACGGTCCTTTATGCTGTTTTTTCACTTATTTTTTATTTTTTAATTATGCGTATTTATTTAATTAACCACATCATTGGGCCCGTTGATAAAGACGAGGGTCCGATACTTTCCCATAGCATCCTCTTCATGAATTGTACCTGTCCTTCTCTGAATGTGCATGAAAACCAAAGAAACAATACGAGTTTGAGTGTAGCTGTAACATAGAAAAAAGCAGTCCAGATACATGGTAATATAGTCTTAGTAATTATTCAAAAATAGCAAGATACTGGAAATTATGTTTTATTTTTCAGTTCTAATATATTTTCTAATTGGCATATGCAATAATCAGGAAAATCTGAGCTTTTAAAGACCATAATTAAAACTGTATAAAAACTATCTTTAACTAAAATGAATTAGCAAACAAGGCCTCAGATGTGCTGGCAAATGTCTCTAGGGCAGGGCAATATGAAGACCAAATTCATTTCCTTCCTTCTCCATTTGTGAATTTTACCTGGTGAACATAAACGATATTGTCAATAGTAATATTAACTAGCAGAAAGTCAACACACTGCTTTTCTCTTCTTCACGTATGTTAAGAACATCAAGGATGAGACTGATGTGGTGAAGGCAGCAGTGTTTTCCAGGGTTTTCCTACAAATCCCACTCAGAGGACAGGAAGACATACCTGGCTCCACCTCCCTCCACCAAGCCTGGGTGATCACTCAGGCCGATTCAGCAGCTGTCTGGGTCTATGCTCTGCTGTTTGGTCATATGGTGATGGTGAGAAGAACGTCCTGAAATCGATCTCACTCTCTCTCTCTCTCTCTCTGTCTATCTCTCTCTGTCTCTGTCTATCTCTCTCTGTCTCTGTCTCTCTCTCTCTCTCTGTCTCTCTCTCTGTCTCTCTCTCTGTGTCTCTCTGTCTGTCTCTCTCTCTCTCTCTGTCTGTGTGTGTGTGTGTGTGTGTGTCTGTGTGTGTGTGTGTGTGTGTGTGTGTGTGTGTGTGTGTGTGTGTGAATTTTCTCAATAGGCAGTTTTGACACTTCCTTTCAGTCACACTCACCACCCTCTGACCTCCGCCTCTAAGTGCTGGGATTGCACAAGTGGGTCACAGCACCAACCTTGTCCTGGAGGTTCTTTGCAGAGTTTCACTGGGCAGCCTTGAAATAGTCAGAAACCATGAGAACCTCCAAGGAAGGACCCAGCAGCTGCTCCCTTCCACCAAGGTTAAGGGAACTTGAAGAGGCGAGGGGGTCAGCACTTGAGACCATGACTGAGTTACTAGGCTGGGAAGGGCAATCTCACAGGCACAGGGTGAGGTGTGAACCTAAAAGATGGCGCTGGTCCTGCTGGGGTATGATGAGTGAGGCAGACAACAGGAGGCATGTGACTGAGGATAGACCCTTCCTTACCACCCACATCTGCTCTGCGTCAGGACCGACCTCCTGGACTCAGCATCTTCCTCCCCTGTGTGTCATCTTGCCAGCACCCCAAGAGGATTCTAGCAGGATTGCTCAGAACGCAGAGGCCGATCCCCCATGTCTCTTGCTGGCCCCAAGGGAAATCCATTCTTGGCCAAAAAATGAGAAGCCTTTGCTAGAAACAGGGTGTTACCAAAGTCAGACATGTCAGGATAAGTTTAGCAAAATGACCTAAAGCCCCAGCTTCAGGTCAGCTCCTATTGGCCAGTGGCCTCTCTCGGGATCTACTTAGGAACCCCGGGCAGCAGGTAGAACACAGCTGCAGCTTCTCCTGGTGCTGGGAGCCAACATGGGTCAAAGTTGGCCATGCTTTGCACTGTCATTTTCCACATCTGTAAAATATGTGTGTTTCTGTCTCCGCACTGTGGTAATTGCACACTGCAGAAACCCCAGTAGGACCTTGTAGCTGTCAGAGGCTGCTGATAATGAAAGAAACAAGTGGCAGGTAAGGGCTGAAGGCACAAGAAAGTAAATGCTGCAGTTACTGACAGCTGGTGAAGACAAAGAAGCAGTGCGGACACAGACTAGCCTGTCCCTCTAAAGTCTACGCTACAATGTAAGGAGGTCATCGCAGGTGGCAAAGCGGTCCTGGGAGGCCACATAGTTCTACATAAAATGATTTGAAAAGCACAAACTTATGCATCTTGTTAAATTCTCTGTCACCCCAGTCAAAGTTCTAGCAAAATTTCCCAGCTTCAGGCCACGCCGATTTTCAGCCCTGACTATACTGCTCGGGCCACTCTTCAGCCTTATGATCAATAATGCTGAGTCCTCCGACTAGCCTGGCACCAGAAATTGTAGGTGGAGACTGTGGACTTTGGATGTGGTCAGGAAACCTTGGTAAGAGCCAACTGACTCTGACCAGGAGCTATCTCTTTCCTCTCCAGCTTTGGTAGAAATGATGTCCATTTTGTGACTAGTCTGCATGAGACTTTGGTACCCACAGTGTGGGACTCTTTGGAGGATTAGAGCTGGGCAGCCAGATTCCAGGCCTTCTGTTCTGTTCCTGTTCTCTGTGCTTGGCCCTGAAGATGGACAAGGTGCCCTGCAGACCCCGAATACCTTTCCTTTGAAGGGACTGTGAGAAAGAAAAGCGACAAGGTCTCCTAGAGGACACAAGAGGGTTTAGGTTTGCTACAGGGGACCAGCAACGGTGGAGGGCAACAGATGAAGCTGACCTCTCGCCAGCCCAAATCAAGCTTCCTTGGGGCCCAGAAGGAACTCAAGGCTTAGACAATGTCAATTAGCTGCTCCTGGAGAAGATGAGGTTGAGGGTGTGTTATGACATGGAGAAAATTCCAGGTAAGATGGAGCAGAATCTTCCTCTTAACAATTGCCTTCTGGGCATCATGCGTGCTCTTGGGATTTAGTCACTGAAAGGCATTTTCTCAAGTTCTTTGAAGAAAAAGAGAAACCAACCAAAATGCTGGAATCCTATGTCCAAGTCACCAATGCAGATGGTCAACTTCGCATAAAAGCACAAAGACTTGCTTCCAAGTGGCCTCTTGTGGAATCTTTGGGTGTGAGGTCTAGTTTCAAATGCAAGGCCCTTGGGGTGGACTTTGAAGGTCATAGCTCACCTGTGATTTCGGTTTAGTGTCTGTTTCCTGATTCCCCTAAATACGAGCAAGTCACACTGCATGTTCCTGCTGCCATGGACCAAGCAGCTATAGCCACCACACCTTCTGCACCACGATGGGCTGCATGGAGCCTCTCCCTGACATGACAGACTATGTGCACTCTCTGGAACCGTGGGCCGAAATAGATCTCCCAGATTCAAACCGCTTCTGGCAGATGTTGCATCGCAGTATCAAGAAAGCAATTAAAAACATTTCAAAAAACGGTTCATTTTTATGTTACTGTGCGTAGGATGCCTAACATGCCATCTGCCTGCTTAGCGAGTCCGCAATTGTACTACACAGTGTTGTGCTCTGGGCACAGTGTCATAGAGATCCCTAGAAGTCACTGATCTGTCAAGGCTCCCTCCCTGCAGCTGCTGACAAGACCCTGTGCTTCTGGGAGATTGTTTGCTCCAGAGGCCTTGTACAGGCAGAGCAGTGCCTGCCTTATTGTTCCTGATGTATTTCACTTAGTCCCCGGTCACCATATTCATCCATGGAGTTGAATTTTGTGGGAATTCCTTCTTTGCTGGCGGTCCAGTCTAAGAGGTAATTTCCCATCAAGCCTCTCCCCACCTGCTGTGGAGCCAGCAAGCAAAGCTGCAGTGGGGAGTAAGGAAAGGGAGCACGGGCCTGATTTCCAGGTCCCCTAACCAGATGGCTGGCCTTTGATTGACATTTACTGTCTCTTGGCATCAATCTTCTACCCTGTAAAATGAAGTCATTTTACCCAACACCACTGAGGTCTCTTCTGCCTTAGAGTGGTTATGGTTCTGTGTGGATTACATGATGCAGTGAACATGTGTCTGGGGACCAAGTTCCTCTACACGGGCATATGATGTTTAAAGAAACACATGTCCTCCCTGAGGTTCTTGTCATTTGGGAAAATTTATTTAACGGGAGGTCTGACACCAGATTCTGTGAATAAAAACCATCATTTTCGGCATCTTTCTCTAGAATGCTTCCTTGTTTCCCCTTTCCATCTTAGAAAATGCCTTAATATAAACATTAAGATCATTATAGAAAAAGAATTCTTCCTGATGAGCTTGAGATCCTATAATAACAATATTAAGCCAGGCCTTTTATTGCTGGTTAATGAAATTCTTTTAAAATTGAACCAACTTCAAGTAAACTGATTTGCATTGATCTGGTAATGTATGGAGCTCTGGCCACTCCATGTATAAGCAAATTAAAAGCTTGAAGCCTGTAAGGCCAAGCTGCATAGTCCCTGTCGAAAAAATTGATCCCATGATTCCCTCCAGGGGCACCTTGTTGGAGGTTGGGACTGTTTAAAGGTACAGTCTTTTTTTTTTTTTTTTTGGCAGAAAACAAAATTAATTAGAAGAAGTAAAATCGTGTTCAGTGCTAGATTCAACCTTTTTCCAAGTCACAGAGACAATTTTTAAAATGGAAAAAGTTATCTTGGATGACTTCGAAGCCCATTTGACACACACACTGAAATATTACACAGAGGCACAGCTGGTTACACTAGCATTCCTCATGATTCCTGGGTGTTCCATCCATCTCTCTGAGCATCCCTCATACTTCCTGGGTGCTCTGTATATCTCACTGAGCATCCCTTGTGGCTCGTGGGTGCTCCATCCATCTCACTGAGTATCCCTCATACTTCCTGGGTGCTCTGTCCATCTCTCTGAGCATCCCTCATGGTGCTCCATTCATCTCTCTGAGCATTTCTCATGGTGCCTTGGTGCTCCATCCATCTCACTAAGCATCCCTCGTGGCTCCTGGGTGTTCCATCTATCTCTCTGAGCATCCCTCATGGTTCCTGGGTGTTCCATCTATCTCTCTGAGCATCCCTCATACTTCCTGGGTGCTCCATCCATCTCTCTGAGCATCCCTCATGGTGCTCTATCCATCTCACTGAGCATCCCTCATGGTTCCTGGGTGCTCCATCCATCTCTCTGAACATCCCTCATAGTTTCTGGGTGCTCCATTCATCTGTCTGAGCATCCCTCATGGTGCTCCATCCATCTCTCTGAGCATCCCTCATGGTTCCTAGACCCTCCACTCATCTAGCTGCTATGCTGCAGCCGGGTAACTGTCAGTCCCAGCTGTGGCTTTTCTATAGAAATAGAAAAGGGAAGAAGGACTGAGCCATGAGCCTCATGGAATCCAGGCCTGGGAACCGAGAGTCGTGCTTTCAGGAGTATGAGTGTTAGCTTTACCACTCACTAATGGAATTATCTTAGATTTACTGCTTCAGTATTTTATCTGTAAAATAGGATCATTGAACACTTACAAAGTTGTGTTGTCCATAGGACAATGGATGAAACATTTAAAGTGACTATAGAATCAGCTATAGTCATTGTTACTATTAATGTTATTACTATGAAGACAAATGCATTCATCCGTACCCTGTTATCCCAGAACCAGCAGGAGAAAAGTGTCTTCCAGTTACTGAATCAGAGATTATTTATAAAAAATGGTGAATATGTACCAATCGTTCACACTCACCTTGAAGATAAAGTGAGGTATGGCCGCTAAGGCTTCTCGATCCAGAGAGAAGGGAAGATATCAAACAAACATTTGCTCTGGCACAAAGGTCTGAAGTGCGGAGTGCTTACCAAGTATGTCAAAGGAACCTTGGTGCCCCAGTGAGGAAGATCAGGCCTTCCCAAGGTCCTCACGTGCAGAGGTAGCCAGGCAAAGAATACAGAAAGAAGAGATGTGCACAGTGCTAGCCCTACCATGCTGTACAAAGGATTGTGATCTTATTCTGGGAACTTAGACTGCCATCAAAGGCTTTTAGGCCACAAAGAAACAACACCAAGTCAGAGTTTTAATCTTCCCTGCTGTGGCATAAAGGAAGTTGAAGGAGAGAAATTGAGAGGCTATGATGGTGGTCTGGGTAAGAGGCAGGTGCACAGAGCAGGGACATGGTCTCCCTAGTCAATGTGATGAAGCGAAGGAGCCCTTCACAGCAATATTAGAAAGCTGCCAGGATCAGCTCTCCGGAGGAAGACACGTTAGGACACCAAGCACTGAATGAGAAACATGATCACAGGAATGTTAATATAGCAACCTCCCCCCACACACACATATGAGTATATCCCATTCAGGGACATAAGGAACAACTAGATCCAGTCCTTGCCTATGAAAGCCTTATGGCCTGCTGTGATCAGAATGTTTGTGTCACCATAAAATTCACATGTTGAAATCCCAACCCTCAGAGTGGTAGTATAAGGAACAGTTGGGTCATGAGGGTGGGGGACTTGTGAATGAGATTAGAGTTCTAGTCAAGGAAACTTGTGTGAGTTTTCTGCCATACAAGGTTACAAAGAAATGGTATTTGTCCACGAAGGAAGCAAGTTCTTACCAGACACCAAGTCCACAGTACCTTGATCCTGGATAGCATGGGCTCCAAATCTGTGAGATAGAAATTTCTGTCGTTCATATGCCACCAATCTAAAGCATCTTGTTATAGCAACCCAAACGGAATAAGACATCTCCACTAAACCATCTTAGAGATCCTCATAGATCCTATCCCGTGACTCCATCTTAAACTCAACTTCTATCTCAGGTAGGGGATAGAAGAGCTGAGGGGCTATCTTGCAGAAATGTTTTTCTGTCTCAATTTGGGAACAAATTGTGTCACTCATTGCCAAAGGACTATAATCCCTCCCATGGCTATTCAATCGCAAAGGAGGCTGTGAAATATAGAGGAACTACTTAATATCCAACAAGCATTAAATGTTTTCAACTCCATCAGCAAAGTTCATAAAATTTTATAAAATCCTTTTCTTCCACATAAAATGCCAGAGGGCTTCCCTCTTTGGGTTCATGCCCAACCAAGTTTCTATTGGCTTTAAGCATATTCTTCCATTAGGAGACCCACAAAAACACCAAGCTAGGGAGTGGAACTGGCTTAGACACTTTTGCCTGTTCTTGGGGCCCTTTTCCTTCTACTGAGTCGCCTCATCCAGCCTTGATATGAGGCTTTGTGCCTAATTTTATTGTATCTTGTTATGCCATTTGATGGGAGTCCTGCTCTTTTCTGAAAGGAAATGGAGAAGAGGATTTAGGGGAGATAGAAGGTAGAAGGGGAGTGGGGGGAGCAGAGAAAAAGGAAACTGCAGTTGGATGTATATTGTAATAGGAGCAGCGGAGCTGCGTCCCCAGGACCCGGCCGCCCACATGGCTAGCTTATACCCCGAAATAATTACATGGAAACTGTATTCTTTTAAACACTGCCTGGCTCATTAGTTTCAGTTTCTTATTGGCTATCTTTTATATATCGATCTAACCCATTTCTAATAATCTGTGTAACTCCACGAGCTGGCTTACCAGGAAAGATCTTAACCTGCGTCTGTCTAGAGTGGGAGAATCATGGTGACTCCTTCACTCGGCTTCTTTCTCCCAGCATTCTGTTCTGTTTACTCCACCCACCTATGTTCTAACCAATAAAATGGGCCAAGGCAGTTTCTTTATTTTTTAACCAATGACCTTCCTCCATCAGATGTATTAAAACGAAAATAAATAAAAAGAAAAGAAGTACATGAAAAAACATTCTTCTATACCCATATATAAAATTTAATCTGTATGTATAGCATAATAGATATACAGATAATATATGCCATAACATTGATGACATGATATGATATATGCATATTATGCACATGTTATGATAGATAAGGTAGAGAAATAAAATTAACACTAGATGTATTTGAATTCAATTTCTTTTTTTTTTGTTTGTTTGTTTTTTTTTAATTTATTTATTTATTAAGGATTTCTGCCTCCTCCCCGCCACTGCCTCCCATTTCCCTCCCCCTCCCCTGATCAAGTCCCTCTCCCTCATCAGCTTGAAGAGCAATCAGGGTTCCCTGACCTGTGGGAAGTCCAAGGACCGCCCACCTCCATCCAGGTTTAGTAAGTTGAGCATCCAAACTGCCTAGGCTCCCCCAAAGCCAGTATGTGCAGTAGGATCAAAAACCCATTGCCATTGTTCTTGAGTTCTCAGTAGTCCTCATTGTCTGCTATGTAAGTCCGGTTTTATCCCATGCTTTTTCAGACCCAGGCTAGCTGGTCAATTTCTATACTCAATTATCAACATAAAAAATTCAGGTATATTATACTTCTGGAAAATATCTGTCCCAACCATAAAATACTACACTAAACATAGCTAAGACTATCATCATATTGATGATCAAAGAATTGGTCCTAAAGTTAAACTAGTCAATCCCTGTAACTAATAAATAAATACATTCCATCTCCTCTGAATGTTGCTACTGAGAAGGAAGGCATAAATTCAAGAGGCAAAAGTGAGGCATTAAAATCATGATGACAAAGAGAAGAGGTTAAATGGCTTGCTAAGACCTCACACGGTCCCCACAACAACCTGGAGC
Source organism: Microtus ochrogaster (assembly GCF_000317375.1). Classification (NCBI taxonomy): domain Eukaryota; kingdom Metazoa; phylum Chordata; class Mammalia; order Rodentia; family Cricetidae; genus Microtus; species Microtus ochrogaster. The sequence goes on from NC_022012.1 coordinate 19,218,481, forward strand.
CATGATGTCTATCTCCCAGTCCCAAGCTGTCCCACTGCAGCCACCTGAACCCCCACCATGAGAGTCTGCATGGTAGAGGAAAGCATCAGCGAGCCTCGTACAAAAGACCAGAGGACTTCTATATTCTAGTCTGTAATGTGTCCTTTTATTTTAACATAGAATATATTGGATTAACTAGTTAAATGGTTGACCTAAGGAGAGCTGTATAGTGGTGGTTTATTCTGTGTGAAGGCCTTGATCACACACCTTCCATATGACCCGCCTACCGACGCAGCTGTTAGCTTCCTGGTGAGGATATTCCTTTGAGTGAGTCAACAAATATCACTTCTTTATTCAGCAAATGTGTCCTGGGTGTTCCCTGTATGACTGCCGCTGAGCTGAGCATTTTCTATACAGGGTTTCATTCGGTCTTTGGTCCTGTGAGGGTGACACCATTTAGACATAGACAAAGAAGCAAGGAAGTGAAGCAAGAGATCCAAGTTCACACGGTAGCAAAATATGTTTACTCTGCTTGCTGAAGTTAAAAGTGGTCTTTTATTTGGAGTGGGGGAGGTAGTGATACAGGCGCCAAAAGTGAGTGCATGTCGTAAACACGTGGTGAGTAAATATGGCTGCCATGACCCGTTTCCGTGTTTGGTTAAGTTTCCCTGAGCACTGATCTTTCCCACTCTGTAAGGATCTTCTATGTGGTGAGGACACTGTGGAGAGAGGCGTGGCTTCAGGGAGCTCAGTTACACATCAGACACCTTTGGCAGCCCAGGGAGAAAGGAGCTTCAGAAACTTCCTGAATATTTTCATTACTCTGGGTGGCCAGCAACATCTCAAGACCACTCATGGTACCATGGGCATGGGAAAACTAAAGCTCACCTTCCCAGATCACATGCCCATCTTTCTGGCTACAACAAGTGTAACACAGAGGCTGTTGTTCCCAGCATCCCTGTGTATCACAGGACTGTGAAACTTCACTAAAGAGATTCTTAGAAGAAAAAAGAGAAAGAATTAATGAAGCATGTGTCTTCTTTAGCCACCATAAGACAACAAATTTGTTTGAAAGGACACACAAAGAAAATCAACTTGTTGGTGCCCAGTGCTTGTTCACTGCCCAGTCACAAAAGCAGGACACCTTATTTAGCATATGCTTTTGTACCCCAAGTTCACAATCACAGCTTTGAAGGAGCTCTATTTGTGCTTGCAAAAGTACAAGAAGAAATGTGAGCCTCCCATGGATGGTGCACGTTCACCTAAGCGCTAAAGCACACCGGCTGGAACTTCCAAGCTAATTCTCTTCGCATGAAAACGGAAAGATTACTTAACCACCCCTACGTTTTCCCAATACAGTTCTGTCACTCAGACACCTTCCTCTGCCCTTGGTGGCCCTTCCTTCCTGCTGTCCCTCTTAGGGAATGCTCAGGCCAGATCCTGACTATGCAGACAGAAGCAGGTAATGATGTGGCACCATTAGAGTCCAGGTTTCTAGGCCAATCTCCACACTTGCCAATAGTCATTTCCATTACTGAAGCAAAGCCCAGAGCCCAGGGTCTTGTCAGGGCTGTGCAGCTGAAGAAGGGCCTTAATGAGCCCTGAAAACCCTGCCTTCTGAGCTGAACAAGTGGCTTGAGTCAGTACAGTTGGGATTCAGGAAGAAAACCTGGTTGTGCCTGAAAGATCAAAGGAAGTCACGTGTTTGATCAGAATTGTCCAGACAAATATTCAGCTTCTAGTCTGTTCCATTATGAAGAACAGGCCTGAGAGGGTCATAGCGATTAGAGACAGGGTCACTCAACTCATACAAGCCAGAGGGATGGCAGTCATTTTAAGGGAGTCCTGGGACTATAAAGTGTGTTCTACCAGTCATGTTGTGAAGGGTGACAGAAGCAGACAAAACCTCAGACATTTTAGTTTCTTGTACTCTGAAGAGGAAGAGACATATTGATGACTGATTAATAAAAACACACAGAAAGAAATTGGGGTTAAACCTGAAGGTCAGAAAAGCAAAGCAGCCAGCCACTGGCTGTTACCTCTACCTCAGTCCAAAATGGCAATCCTGCCTCCAAAAATCTCAGAACAGCACTGTGTCTGAGAGCTGTCTCCTCCCATTTTATAATCCTCCCTAGGGCTGGGATTAAAGGTGTGCATCACTGGGATTAAAGACACGTACCACCTGGTTTCTGTGCAAACTAGTGTGGCTACTGGGATTAAAGGTGTATGTTATTGCGGCCTGGTCTGTAAGGCTGGCCAGTGTGGCTGTTGACTCTCTGAATCTCAGGCAAGCTTCATTTATAAAACAAAAATGAAATGCCACTCCACCATTGGGATCGGAAGAAACCTCAGAGACCCTGTTCATTCACGGCCGTGCTCCAGCAACATGCCACCCAGTTAATGGCCAAGTGAGAGAAAAAGCAGACTATTGCCTCTTATTCTGTATTGCTCCTGGGTGCCCTCAGGTGAAAATGCTCCTGGTCAAGCAGAACACCAGCCACAGCCACAGACTGCAGACCCTGGAACACCTTGAACAAGCCTTAGAGCCGCCCTGAGAAGCTGGGCTGAGCATGCCCACGGTCGTAGCTACAGATTGGAAGCTATCAAAGGAAACCCTCCAAGTGGTTAATGCAAGGAGAGGGAGTCTCTCCCTAGAGAAGGACACTGCAGCCTGTCCCCTAAAGCTCTCTAGGGATCCCCACCTCAAATCAGTCCAGGAAGAGTTTCTTGACACAGCAGGTGTTTGATAAGGACTTTTTCTGAAGCCAGTGCTAGAATTTTGTACAAGTTCATAGATGGAATTTTTATTACAAATTTGCAATATTCTCTCTATTTTCAGTTTGGAGCCTGAGGCTGTATAATAATCCTCCAAATGCAGCCAACTCTGCAGCAGATTTGGGGAGGAGGGGCGGGGAGATGGCTTGGTGGCTGAAGTACCTGTCAATCAAGCATGAGGACTGGGACTCAGATTCCCGACACTCACAGAAGATCTGAGTGTGCATGGAAGCCGCCTGTAATACCAGTGCTCGGAAGGCAGAGAGGAGGGGTCCCCCCCCAGGGAAGCCGCAGAGCTAACTACTCAAGCTGCAGAACACAGGGCTCGTCAAGAGATTGCCTGAGTACTTTAAATGGAGAGCAATGGAGGAAGACATCTGACATCAACATTGGTTTCCATGTGCATTTATACAAGTACACATGTCCCGGCACACATATACAGAAGTGTACATATGAAGCCCCCTAAAAATAATTCAGGCTTTTATGGACTTAATGATCTCAGAGAATCAAGTCACTATCCTGACTTTCTTGTATGATGACACACTTTAGAAGATTCAGGCTAAGAGAATAAAAGAAAAGGATAGATTTATAATACAGTCACTCTGTTACACCTGAGGAAGAGATGCTTCAAGGTAATAGACATCAGTGAACTCTGTGTGTGTATTATATATATACATATATATATATGTATATATATAATACATTATAATATATACTACATATATATTGACATGAAACTTCACATTGGATGAATCAATCCTATCATCACAAAAGAAGAGATGGCCAGCCATAGGTGCTTCCCAAAATGACAACGCAGGTGTGTGTGCCACTGTTGTCAAAAATCAGACCCGAATCTGCCTGAGCCACTTAATCTACCATCAACTTATGAAGAAATACAGGTGACAGAGGAACATGTTAACCTGGTGAATGGCTTATAAGTGGGAAAACCCAAAATATGAATGATTAATGAACTCAAAATAAGAAGGAGATGGATGGGGGAAGGTAAGATAACAGGAAGGATATCTGAAAAATTCATAATGAATCATATTATTATACATTTAACTAAAATTACATATAATACAAATAAGTCTACGTATAATATGTACATAGATTAACAATATATTAATATTATATATTTTATGTATTTTAATATTATATACATATATATTAATTATATAAAATTTTCCCACCTGGGCTGGCAATGCTCCCTCCTAAGAGCCATAAACCGCCTAACAAAAATCCAAACACCAGGCATGAGAAGTCCACTTTTTGAGTTGTTAGCCAGAGTTATCCAAGAGACTTCCAAAACTTTTATAATCTGTTGATGTTGTCCTTGACTGCCTTCCAGAGGCAGAAGCTAAGTCCCTATTTCTGGACATCATGCATTTTAGACACAGAACCCAGAGCACCTGAGCTTGCTCTTACCTAAAAGTTTCCTCTCTGAGGACTGGCTTTACACTACTGAAAGGTACCATACCAGCCTCAGGTTGAGGGAAGCAAACAATAGGCCTGTCCAGCCACAATAACAACCACCATGGCATGGTGACTCTTAGGGGCAGTAGTGGCACACACACTTGATGGTAACCAACAGTTCCCTTGTTTGTCTTAAGACCTGCTCAACAAGAGGGAACCACACCCTGCCAACTACCCTGGGCTAGTGAAGTCATAGATCTTGGAGGCAAACCTACAATTTCCCAGTTTACTAAACCACCATAATCCTTAACCGCAGTTTAAATATTTGTCCTTATATCTACAAGTAAGGGAAGGCATCACTCTTTATCAAAAAAACTTACCTTTATAGCAGACAGAGGCCATTAAAGAAAAACACATCAAATTTAATATTGAGAACAAGTGATCCCGTGGTGGCCAGTCTCCACAGACACAACATAATTCCTGCCCCTAAGGCTCAGGAGTCATTTCTGGAGAGAGGCAGATTGACTGCCAGACCCAAAGGAACGGGAAGTCAGCTGTGAAGTTTTGTCTACTAGAAACTACGGAGAAACTTTGACCGTGACACCTCATCAGCACGGCTACCTAACCAAGACCTAAGTAAGGACAATACCTACAGACATACTAACATGGAAGGGCCAAATCTCACTGATTCTACACCTTACACAAAGAACTATGGGCAACTAAGGAATTTTGAGAGAAGGAGAAATTGTCGGTTGTCCAATATCAAGTGGTCAGTACTGAAGTTCTATACATGCAAATAACATTATACAGAATGAGCAGGATATATATATATATATA
>NC_022012.1:19223584-19229758 GCF_000317375.1 Microtus ochrogaster
TATAATATATATATGTAACAATAGTTAAAGTAAAAAGGCCATGAATTTGAGAGACAACCATTAGAATGATTAGAGAGAGGAAAAAGAAAGGGGAAACAGGTAATTATACTTTAATTTCAAAAAAATTTTATCATTTAGAAACACATTGTACAAAATTCTCAAATAATTAATAAAAATATTGTATTTTTAAAAGAAAACAAGCTGGGCGGTGGTGGTGTATACCTTTAAACTCAGCACTCAGGAGGCAGAAGCAGCTGGATCTCTGGGAGTCTGAGACCAGCCTGGTCTACAAAAGCTAGTTCCAGAACAGTCAGGGCTGTTACACAGAGAAACCCTGTCTCAAAATAAATAAATAAATAAACAAACAAAATAAAAAAATAAAAGCTGAAAAGTGAAAAGAAGATAGTTTTTTCCACAAATAGGGAAAGTGAGGAGGAGGGGCAATTCTGGGACTGAAAACGGCTTTCAGAAAAGGACCCCAAAGACACACAACTCTTGCCTAGATCTCAGTCTAAACCAACATAGAGGCATTTGAATCTGACTACCAAGAGATTCACTCCATATTGGTAGCATAACGTGAAACAGCTTTCCTCACACACAGCTCTATCCGAGGGCCAGGCAGTGTGGATCTCCCAGGCTTCTGCGAAGTCTCACAAGGTCAAACTCAAGGCCGAAGCACGGCCCTTCTGCAAGCTCTGGGAGAGAATCTGCCTTCAGCCTTTGAAGTAGCCTTCTTCCTGTCAGTGTAAGACCCACTTCCTGGTTAACAACACCCCTAGCTATTTGAGGCTCATGCTGGTGCTTGTGTGTGGATTTTCCACCTTGGAGTCAAATCCTTTTATTGATAGCTCTATAAACTGCCACCTCCCTACTTCTAGCCTGCCTTCCACCCCCTCTTTCATGTGGAAACGTTTTTCTGCTATTTAGACTTGATAGTTGGGGCACATTCAAACAATCCAGGAAGCTCACTGGACCTGTAACATCCTCTTTGCCCTGTTCTTAGTTTCCAGCTAAAGAGGATGGGAGTGTTACCCTGCCCATGAGACCAAGGAGATAGGAATCTGTCAGGAGTGGTCATGCTGTTATGGCTATAAGTTTTAGATTGTATTAAAAAGTTTTAAATGAAACAATTAAACAACTGAGGCCTGCCTAAAGTAGTTAAAAGGTGTCTGGGAACGTGGATGCTGGCTCAGGCAAAGCAGGTAACCTTCATGAAGATATGTTTTCATTCTCATGTGTGAATTGTTTTGTAATTTACCAAGAAGGCAAGGAACCTACTTTACACAAGTGGTCGCCAAAAGTCAGAGGGGGAAAAACTTACCAAGTATGTACACTTCTGAATCCCATCTTGAAAGTAATAGGCCAGCAGTTTGGGGTGAGATTCAGTGGTTCTGCTATGCACAGCACAGACCACACTCAAGACTAACTGCAGTATTATGGAGCAATTCATCAGAGAACTGTAAAACAAAAAGAACAGGTGCCAAGGGAAGCTAGGTGGGCCCCAAGGGTAGGCAGAGAGGATCCACCAGAGACAGCAGAGCAGGCTCCCTGCGAGAGATGATACCTGAGACATGGGCCTAGAAGGACAGTTGGAATTTTAAGATAATAGATCTGAACTTTTCTTATAATCTATAATGGCAAGCAAGAGATAGAAATACCAATTTGACTGTCTTTGTTGAAAACCAAGGTCAGTGACGGGAGGTACAAGATCATGAATTCAAATATGGAGATCTTGCCCTGCAGGTCCTGGTGTTCTGAGAAGTCTGTCTGTACTGGCAAAGGAAGCATTAACTCATCCACAAAAGGAAGGGGCAGGTCTGGACTTAAGTATCACAACACAAATCCCCATTTCAAAATAAATCTCATTTACTGTTTTCTAAGCTTCATAAGAAAGGGGAAGAAGGTTTAAAGATGTTGTGGCTAACAAAGTGTTTGCCCTCAGGAAGACACGTGCTTCTCCACGGGGTCTGCTGTGGGATGAGAGTGGCTAGGCTTCATTCATCTCCTCTGTCCTTGCTGCTTCTATGGACTGTGGAAACGTACACCCCCTTCCAAAGAGAAACAATCGACATGACAAATACATAACAGATTAGCAGAGGTCTTGTTTGAAACCCTAGTCAAATAACTCCTCATTTCTCCAAGCATTAAAACAGCATGGTGAGAGTCTGGCCACTGTGGAAAGGTGGACCCGACATAGTCTTTCACGTATATTTTTACATTTCAGAGGGGTCAACAATGGAAGCAAGAGGGATGGGTTCTGTCTAGCCCTTTGGGAAAGGGGGAATGCAAATTATTACTCATTCCCCTTTTCTCAAAGTGTCTCTGAAATGCCAAAGGAGAACCTCACAGGTCAGACTATTTCACAGCTTTGTGCCCCTGTGAACCCGGAGCCCAAGGCTAAACAGCTGTCTGTTATGATTAAATGTAAGAAGCAGTGAGTGTATACACAGTTTCATCCAAATGGAAAAGATCACACACTTTTTAAGATAGAATTTTATTGCATCTAAGACATTCTTGATTATAAAGCACATCATTAAACTATGAAAAAGTTATTTCTTACAAAATGTGTCATAATTCAAGTATACCAAGATGTCAATTGATCAAATACTATATTTTGTTTAACCTTCTTCCAAAAGAGCCCAAAGTACACCTTCCATAAATAGTGCTATTATTCATCAGCACTTGTGGAGACATGGAATTCATCACAGAGAGTCATGTACCTCAAGTAATACAACAAGAACTCAATGCAAAAAACAGTAAACTTGGAGTTAGGAGACCTTGGTTCGATCAGCCCTGCTAGGAGTTCCAGTCCTCGCTGAGGAAATATGGGTACACTTATATGATGCTTTAGGGAACTTTGTTCTATATGTACCATAATTAAAATGACTTAGATGGCTGTGAGATCAGAGAGAAGAGAGTTTGTCCATGTCCCTGAGCACACTAAATGTAATCTTGAAGGCTGAATAAGTTTTGTATAAGAAACCACAGGGTTGATGCTGAGGAAGCCATTGTTATGTCTGGTGATTATTCCCCATACTGGTATCTTCCATGAGGGGTTGGTTCCCAGAAAGAGCTGAGCAGTTCTTTCTACCTTTTGATGGAAAGGAGTGTATGTAGTGAGGGAGTCCAGACAGAAGAAGAAAGAGGACCTCAGTGGCTAAAAGTTCCAGGCAGACTGTGCAAAGATGGCACTAGAAGTGTGGACTAGGTTAGGAGAATGCAAGGGGGCAACACTACCAGGCAATTCCATGATCGCAAACCGGAGAGCAGAGTTCAGGTGCTGGGTGAATGTTAAGCAGCCAGCATGAATACCTCGAGTGGGGTCTAAGCCAAAAGACCTGGCAGGAAGGGCAGAGGGAAGGTAGAGTCAGATTCAAAAGAATTCCACAGGTCATAGACTGGGGATGGGTTCAAATAAGGAGAGTGGATAAGGTTGAGCACATGGACCTTTGCAGAAAAAAAAAATGGACACTAGGAGATGAGTTCCTGGAAGATGAGGATATGTGCATCTTGAGACAGTGTGTGTTTGGGAACCAATCACCCAGCAAGGTTATCGATGGACCTTATGAGATCTACTATCAAATCTGAGATAGAGCAGGACATAGGCATGGCATCAAGATGTTATCAGTCCAGAGCTGTGAGCTAAAGCCAGACAGGCAGGAGAGACCCGAAGAAAGGATGATCTGGAGAGAACTGGGCAAGCTGTTGGCAAGTATTCAAAGTCAGGAAAAAGGAATGCCAGAAAGTCTTTCTTGTTGCGTTTATCTACACACAGAGTGACATATACACATATGTATGTGCACACATGCAGGAACACACCAATCCAGGGGCATGATGACACAAGGAAGCTGATGTGTCATGAAGAAGACAAATGACTGACACATTAGTGATCTAAAATGACAAACTTCACAAGCAACCAGAGATGACCAAAGAAGCTCTCCTAATGTGTGTGTGTGTGTGTGTGTGTGTGTGTGTGTGTGTGTGTGTGTGTGTGTGTACAGGTGGGGATAGGGAGTTGTGCATGGCAGCCTCATTTAGAAATGAAGGATACATCAAAGTTAACATGTGACCTCCAGTGAGAGGGATGGTGGTCTGTTCGCATGGAGGAATAAGAACAATTGAGGAGCTGCAGAGATAGCTCCACTCAACCCCTCCAGTGAAAAGGCCAGGTTTGCAGATGCTTGATTGCGGTCTTGGAGCTGGATCCCTGGGCTCTGAAGCCAGCCAGCCTAGTCAAGTCAGTGAGTTCCAGGTAGGATGAGAGAAAGACCCTGTCTCAAAAACATAAGGTGAAGAGTGATAGGGGAGACACTCAAGATTGACCACTGGTGCACACACATACACAAAAGAAGGAGGAAGAGAAGGACAATTTGGCCTGGGATTAAATGGCAGCATTTGTTAGCTCTGCTATCATCACCCATCTCTTTTCCTTAAATATAAAAGCTTAGAAAGAAAACCAGGACAATGTGATATTGGTGACTAAGCAAGTGGAGCTTCCCAAGGCCCAAGACCTAGATGCTCCTGACTCTAAATATAACACAGTGCCCATTTGCAGAGGCATATGGGGAAGAAGACAGTGTACAGAGCAAAGGAACAGTCAATGACAAGAAGCATCATTGGCCATCGCATAAGAAGAGGCAAAACCACTTCTACCCTGAAGATGCAGCAATGCTGATCTTTGTGATTATCCTAACTTAGTCCCAATCCCTACAAGACAAAAGTTAACAGAATCGGAGGGGGGAAAAATCCCACACCAATTGCCAGAGGATTTTAACACAACTGATGCAGAAACAAATAGAAGAGACAAAACTTCAGCAAGGACATGGAAGACTGGAATGAACTGATGGAAAAACAGGATGTGTACCTAAGAGCTGGAGAATAGATGTTATCTCAAGCACACATTAGACAGATCATTATATGCTATACTGTGACTTTCCAAGATGCAAGGCAGGTATACACAGGGATTTACAGTGTAGCAGACTGTGACAGATGGTTGGCCGGATTTTGTCCTATATTCTCTGCAAGAACAAGAAGCTGAAATGAATGAAAAGGATTCACTTGTTTGCAGGTGTCCAGAACAGCTTTCCTGGCCGGTTGCTGGCCAGCCTTCTTTCCTCCGCTGCTCTCTCCAGCCAGGCCTAGGTGTGAAGCACAGGAAGGTCGGGGTCTGAGCAAAGGGTTCCTCTGGGGACAGTCCTACAGGAGTCCAGATACCAAACACGTGCAAGAAAATAGACTGAAGGAGGAAGACAGGCTGCCACAAAGCTCTGGAAGAAGAAAGAATCTTCTCCCCACCTCAGAGAACAGGACCGTGAGCAACACTAAGTCTCCACTGTAGGTTTTTAACTTCCTAACTTAAAATATTTCTTTTAAACACTTAGACTTGGAAAATTTTCTCCTTTACTAAACTGTGTTGTTGACCACAGTGATCTAGAGAGAAAGGTTGGTGAAACATTTAAAGCACTTTACTAATATGATCCTAGGAGGTCTTTCAGAAAAGTCCATTGTAGGAAATATGGCCTGGAAGGAAGTGTGCCCAAGTCAGTTCCCTGTTACAATCCTGGCTTCACTGTCCAGGGCAAACACCAACACAAGACGGTTTCTGCATGAGCATCCTTAGGCTCGCTTCCCACGGGGCTGCAGTCCCAGGCCAGCTACTTTGTACATGCAGAGAGGAGGCCGCTAAGACTCTCAGCAGCAGCAGAGAGATTTGTTTTCTTTGCTCCAGTGAAGCTGACTTTGGCCTCATCACTTTTCACTTTACAGGGTTGGATATTTATTTTTTTCTAATCACCCAAATTTTCTCCTTTTAAAGAAAAATGCTAAAAATAAATGAGCCTTAATACAATGATGGGGATTTAATATCTGAACACAGCTCATTTTGAGGACTTGCTAATAACACTTGCATGACAGTGCCACCCACAATATCATGATCTGTCAGCACTGCCCTCAGTTTGCTATCAGGTGGCCACAGCTCCTACCTAGAAGGATACTGGGAGCTTTGGCGAAACTTCACAGGACTTTGTGTTATTATAGTACCATTGGTTAGCACTTGGCTTTCCTTTGGAAACCAGACCAAAAAGGGACTGTAGAGGCATCCCCACTGTGTGTACCACAGACTGTGACTGTGGAGATGTCCCTACCGTGTATGTACTACAGACTGTGACTGTGGAG
>NC_022012.1:19229883-19273097 GCF_000317375.1 Microtus ochrogaster
ACAGACTGTGACTGTGGAGATGTCCCTACCGTGTATGTACTACAGACTGTGACTGTGGAGGTGTCCCCACTGTGTGTGTGTACCATAGACTGTGACTGTGGAGGTATCCCCACTGTGTGTGTACCACAGACTCATGACAGGGGCAAGAGAGGAGAGCGTGGCTGGACCCCCAGAGAGACACAGTAACACTGCTCTGTTCATGTTCCATCATTTGGCACTGTCTCATCTGAGAGGCTGCGCCTTTTGAGATTTTAGGAAAGTCTTCTGTTTTCATCACTCTCGTGAATAACACATGGCCAGCAAAAGCCTTAAAGACGATTTAGAGCAAGTGAGATTCATCTGTGGTTAGATAGACTTCTCTGGGACTCCAGTTGCCAGCTTCTACTACAAGTTTGGGCCAAAGCCAGGCCCTTGCTACTGGTAGGTTTTTACTTTATTTCTCACTTCGTAACCCCTTCCAATCACACCCTTCTTCCTCTGGATTTCCCAGCCCTTAGACCTTCACTATGCTAACACCCCCCACACAGGTAGCTTAGTTAAATGGTGGGTAATATGAACTGAACATTAGTGAAGAGCTACACACATTCTGATGCATGCACATGTGCACACACAAACATGTAGACGTAAGTCACAAACGATGCCACAGCAGTTTGGAATTATAATTAACAGGGTAGTATTTATTTAAAGGGGAAAAAACTTACAGATCCACCGTCAGCCCTCTGTACGACCAGGAAGGGAGTCTAGCCGCCAGCCGAGCAGGAAGTGAAGAGAGCGAGAGAAGGAAGTGGCCGCTTTTTTAAAGGGAGAGAGACCACGCCCCAATGGGCGGGTATCTCAGCGGCTATAGGCTGGAGGAGCGGAAGGACCTCCCGCAACACAAACACATACACCCAAACACATACACACATACATATATACACCCAAACACACACACACATATATACATATGCGCACGAACACATATACCCAAACACATAAACCCAAACACATACACACACACATATATACACGCACACACACATGCACACACTTGTACACATACACAAGCACATAGGCACACACATGAAAATTACCTTCATGACAATTTCCCATTTTTAAAAATGAAGAAAAAGTACTTAAGTTCCTTACCCTTAATGCATAACATACTAGAGAAATAACATACAAATGTGTGTTAGCACCATAATTCTCTTATCCTTGTCCACACTGTGGTTACAGTGCGAGCCCCTTATGGATCCATTTCTTCCCCTTCCCACCCCAGTAGTCATTCACAAAGTGTGGACCTACGCCGTATTAGCATTCCCTGGAAATACAAAGCCATGGGTCCCACCCTGACACTTCTGAGTCGGAATTTTGATAGGTAGAGCTTGCTTCCAAAGAAGCTCCACACACCAGTGGGAAGCCACCGGGCTAAAGTGGCCAGGCTACCACAAAGCAATGTCTTCTGTTCTATGTGAGAAAACACACACCATCTAGTCAGCTGGGGTCATCTGGAATTCTTGCCTATGGTGACAATCATCTCTGCCGTGTTTTGTCTTCTAGACCACACCTTCCTTCCAAAGACAGGCTGCAGGGGCATGGCCCTCTTCTGTGTGACACACAATTCTCTGCCACATTCATCCAGCAGCTAAGCTCATTTCGCTCCCAGGGGTAAATTACTAAAAACTAAGTAACCTTAAAAATAAGAACCTCCAAGAAAAAGTTTAGATGGCCGCAAAGCAAGGATAGAGTGAGAACGGGAGGAAATAGACACTTGATTTTGTGGTGGGGGGAATTATAATTTCATATAAAATTTCAAAATAGATGCATCTCTGTGAACGAATATGAAGAATAAGGACAGAGTCTGCAAAATTGTTGGAATTTTTAAAATACTACCCCAATGGGGAAAAGGTGAAGTTAATTTTGCTTTATAAATGAATAAAATCAGTTAATAAAAAATAAACATTGTTGAAGTAAAATATACCTGACACAGTTTCCCACTTTAACTATTTTAAGTATACAATTCAGTTGCATTAACTATATTGCCATGGTTGTGAAACCGTTTCCATAATCTACCTCTGGAATTTTTCATTTTGAAAACCTGAAATTTTACAGGTTAAATTTAACAAGCGAATGAATGAGATCAAGTTTTGGCTAATGTCTAATGCCAGAGCAAAATCCCATCTCTGCTGGCTTTCATGCAGAGAGCTCACGGCTCAAGTTGCTGTGGACTGAACGTTATGAGTTCTTCGTAGGCGTCCACATTTGAACACTTAGTCTGCGCTGTTTGGGGAGGTTTTAAAACCTTTAAAAGGTGGCGCCTTGACGCAGGTACAATGTGACCAGCAAGCTTCAAGCTCCCTCCATGCACTCCCTGCCATGATGGAATGTATCTTCTTCACACGGAAGCCAGAGTGAGCCCTTTCTCCCTCAAGGAGCTTTAGTCTTAGCAAAGTCTGAAGAAACTGAGACACAAGTATCTCTCAAACGTCAGTGTGAATGGCAACCACGTGGAAGTCTGGTTAAACACGTTTCTAGGCACCTTTTGTTTCCGTAGTTCCTGTGTGGGGCCTGAGATTCAGCATGCCAAACAGACGCTAATACTTTGGCAATCATTGACCTCAGAAAAGCAGTGTCTCTGTGACCAGAACCAAATTAGGTCTACAACTTACTCTAATTATTTTTTAATTTTTTTTATTCATTTTACTTATCTTTTGAGGTCCATTCCCTGTGATGGGATGCTTTGCTCAGCATTGATACAGGCAATGACTTTGGTCCTGCCTCAACTAACTCTCTTTTTGTCTCAGATTTCAACATGGCCTCCTCACTGGGTGCTCTGATGGTCTTTCAGCTTTTCAATAAAGTGAGGGACACTTTGTGAACCTCTACTCCACGACAAACTGCCTCCAATTTTGTCTTTTGATTTATCCAAATTGATCTGCAGCACTGGCTTTGAAAATCCCCCTTGGATACATCTAAAGTACATTGGTCAGATTCGACTATCTTTCAGAAAACACCAGCTCCTGGAGCGAAGGCCGCATGCCCACAGGAAACAGTTCCTTCCCTCTGGGAGCTCCTTGATAGCTACCTTGATGCCCAGGAAATAATGTCCAGGCAGGAAAGGTGCCTGCTGCATGAGCAAAGGGCTTGGAAGAACTTAAGCATCCCTTAGTCCAAATACGCAGGAATCTCTCCCCCAGGTGGGTGGCTGTGTCTTGGTACTGGTTGGAGAGCAAAGGCTGAAAACTCATCTAGACCATGACAGTCACTGGGGATTGGAGATTCACTGGAGCATAGCCAACACTGACCTGTGGGATAGGGGAGTAAAAATTTCATGGATGTATGCCATGAAATTCCTGAATGCCCCTCTGAGCCCCACACATTGAAGCCCTGGTCACCATCACGTAATAGTGGCACCTTTACGAGGCAAACTCTAGTGGAAAGAGGTTAATTCACTGAGGATGTATCCATGAAGGTGCTATTTGGGTCTGAATCCTTCTTTCCCCTAGCTTTCCTGAAGCCTCCTTTGGTCCTTTGGTATCTGTTCCCACGTGCCTGGAGCAACAGAGCAGAGGGACCACGGGCTGAAACCTCTGAATAAGGAGCCCAGATAAACCTTTCTTTAAACTGAGTGGCTCAGATAATGACAGAAAGCAGGCAAATGCAGCCTCTATCAATCTAGTTTCCCACTTTAGGGCAATAGAGAAAAAAAAATGGCAAAGCTTTATGGGGGGGGGCGGAGCAGTCGGGATCTGGGATAAAAATTTGAACAGTGGAACACAGATGACCCGGGAAGCATAAGGTGTGAGTGCAGGCACATGGTGGGACAGGAATAAACAGGGCACCTGAGAAGATGCAGGGGGAACCAATGTGTGGCCCGGGAAGCATAAGGCTCAGGTGCCTGCACATGGTGGGACAGGAATAAGCAGGGCACCTGAGAAGATTGGGGGGGGGGGAACCTATGTAAGGCCCGGGAGAACCCTGTTCATTCTGTAAGAAGTATCTGAATATTCTGCTAAAGGCACATGTTTTTTAAACCTGTGCAGGTGAAGTACACATTCTGAGAGCTCAGGGGCAGCCCAAGGCTTTCTGTCTGCAATCTCAACCCAAGCAAATATTTGTTAAACCCCACAAAAAGAAAGACCAGGCCACCAAAGACAGAGAAGATGTGAAAGCCGGCGGAGTGAAACACAGGATAGTCTGGAGAAGAAAGGCGCTGGGAAGGAAGAGGGGGATTATTGGACCGAGAACACTCAGTAGAGCCTGTCTGCATGTATCAGGTTTGCCAGATAACTGTGCCACCTACTTCCCAGAGCCTGTGGGGGATCCACACTCACAGTTGCACCCTAAATATAGCCCTCACTCTGATAACTGAGACATTGCTTGGGGTCTCTTATCTGACCTGGTTATGGCAAAATTCCAAGACTCAGAGACTCCAGGGCTGGTCAAGAAGGGACCACCAAGTCCTGTGCCTTTGGGATGAGTGTTTCCGAGCCTAACACACAGCAGAAGTGGCTACACCTGCGAAGATTGACAGGGACACCAAGACTGGGTGACCATACAACATACACATACTGAAGCATCATTTATGCACTTAGTTTATACCTTAATTCTACTTAATTTTCTGTAAGTAATTCCCCTTTAATAGAAGAACTCAAACAAGTCAGTTAACTTTTCTGGGTCCATGCAGTCAGAAAGTGGAAATGCTGTTTGTTTTTTAACCTGGGTCTCCTGATGTTCCTTTTCCACATATTGCTGTTGGAGCTAAATCAACTTGAATTGCTGTCATACTAGTCTAGCAATAAACCTTCATAGTCTAGCAATGTAATATACTAGAGCAAATACAAGGTAAGGGCATTGGAGACAAACGGGGGGTAAGTCTAAGATGCACCACTTGCTAACATACAAACTAACTCCCTTCCTCTTGATCCCCTATCGGCCCTGCATCAGTGGCACACAGGTGGTACGGCCCTGGGGAATGCCACGAATAACTCATTAGCAACACGGAAAAGCATCTGCCCCAGAGCCTGGCCCAGGTGAGGCGTCCTGTAAACTGAATGTTCCTTTCCCCATTCTTGGGAGGGACTAGGCAGTTTCTACAAAATATGCTGGACCGCCCCTGCTCTTCATCCAAGATACCTGGTCACTTAGCAAGGCGCCATAGGTAGGCAGCGTCTCTTGCAACTTCCCCGAAACCCAGAAAAATGACAAGGCTTCACATTTGCCCCAGCCCTGAGACTCCTTGGAGATATCAACCCCAAGAGTGTATTGTTCCAAGCATATTGATTTCATATCCGTCGGGACTGGATTCACAAAAACTTTAGGTTAAGCCAAATTAACCTGTCTTTCCATAGAACCTCCCAGAGAATTTGTAAGATGAAGATACTTTGTGACATTCCAAAGAGAGTATGGAATCCTCAGCTTTACTGACATTTACTTCACATCCCTGTACTCTGCTGAGAGAAGATCATGGTGGCCCCAAAGTTTTCTACCACATGGACCTTTCTAGTGACCTCCCCTTTTCCTTCATGCATAAAAGCATCCATTATCTCTAAGGACAGTGAAATTTGTGTCTACATCTCAGAGAACTACCACCAGAGTTCAGAACGTTGCATACAGCATGTGAGGGGGCTAATAGGTGGGTACAGCCATCTACAGGCAATTTGTGGTACTGCACAATAAGTGCCAAGAAGCACTAACTGGCAGAGAAGGGTGCCCTAAGGAACCCTTTCTTCCTAAGCACCTAGAGATGCTCTAATTAAGATGAAGTTCACAGCAAGAGTTTGACCTTGTGTTCCTGTTTAGTGGATGTGGATGAGGCACGACCTTATTCTAGACATTTCCTCAGGAGGCTATATGCGTCAAATTATACACAAGTTAGCCCAACTGCACTTTCTTTCAGTGACAATTTCATTGAATAAAGACGACCACTTTTCCATGACAGCAAGGGGTACTCAATAGTTCACACACACACACACACACACACACACACACACAGAGAGAGAGAGAGAGAGAGAGAGAGAGAGAGAGAGAGAGAGAGATCCATTTTAATGATTAAAGCCTCACAACGTTTCCTATAACCTGATTGGGGTTTTGTGTCTTTTGAAACCTAAACTTCCCTTCAATAGTGTTCAGTCAACAACACTGACGTCATATGAATACCATATTCTGTAACACACTTTGTGAGGAAAAACCACGAGGGAAGCATGTTGATTTGCTTGTACCCGATAGCACGGATGTGTTTAGGAACCTGAGGGAGGTCTGAGAACCTTCCAGGTAGGTAAGGGAAGAGAGTTGCATGCTGGGACAGATCACGCCTCTTATTCTAGAACCGTGCCTTCCAGATGCACGGTTCCAAACCAGGCACGAGAGTGGATGCCACGCGAAACCTGCAAAGACTACAGACAAATTTCTGTCCCTGCCAACTAATCAGA
This sequence comes from Microtus ochrogaster, assembly GCF_000317375.1. Taxonomy (NCBI): domain Eukaryota; kingdom Metazoa; phylum Chordata; class Mammalia; order Rodentia; family Cricetidae; genus Microtus; species Microtus ochrogaster. The sequence continues at coordinate 19,236,294 of NC_022012.1, forward strand.
GTGGCGGCTGCAAAGACTACAGACAAATTTCTGTCCCTGCCAACTAATCAGAGTGGCGGCTGCAGTTCCTAGCCTTAAAAAAAAAAAATCTGAAAGTTCATCCTATGAGAAACTGGTTGAAAGATCTTTACAGATTACAAATAGAATTTCCCAGGGAGTAAGGGGGCTTCGTGGCATTTAGTTAAGAAAGGTGGCTGTACCGAAGTAGAGAATGTTTGCCTTTTCCAGTAACGGAAGGTGAATCCATGCCTCATGAACACTTCCTGTTTAATCCTTATGTAGAAAATTTGTTCTTTCTTAAAAAAAGAAAGAAAGAAAATTATCCAAGTGAAAATAAACTTTGCTGTCGAATTAAAGTAATTCTGAATTACCCAGATGACTGATAATTTATAATTAATTAAGTAAATCAATGCATGATTATAATCTGAATATCCAAATTCCAGAAATCTCACATTCGTGTTTATCATTTAAAAATCCCTTAACCCAGTCTGCGCCACTTTGCTCTTTCTTTCTTGTTTCTTCATAAGTTATCTAAGATCTTTGTAGAATAAACAAACATGAATGTAAGTTTTCATATTAAAGCCTATTGTGCCAAGAACCTGAGACTAGAGAGTTTCTGGGCCTAGAGAAGAACCTGATATTACTATTCCGTTAACGAAATATAGCAATTGCTTTTGGGAGCCTTTTCCTCCCATTGGGTTGCCTCACCCAGCCTTAATATGAGGGGATGAGCCAAGTCTTATTACAGCTTGATATGCCGTGCTTGGTTGATACCCTCGGGGGAGCCTGTCCTTTTCTGAAGGAAAATGGAGGAGGAGTGGATCCTGGGGAGAGGGGAGGTGGTGGAGGAGCTTGGAAGAGAGGAGGGTCTTAATTTGGGTTTGTCTTGCTGTGGAGAGACACCATGACCATGGCAACTCTTATAAAGAAAAACACTTAATTGGGGATAGCTTACAGTTCAGAGGTTTATTTCCTTGGGTCATGGCAGGAAACATGGCAGCACCCAGGCAGACATGGTGCTGGAGAAGGAGTTGCGAGTTCTACATCTTGATCTGCAGGCAGCAGGAGGAGATGTGTGTCACACTGGGAATAGTTTGAGCATATAAGACCTCAAAGCCAACCTCCACAGTTACATACTTCTAATAGGCCACATCTACTCCAACAAGGCCATACTGCCTCATAGTGCCACTCCCTATGGGCCAAGCATTCAAACACATGAGTCTATGGGGGCCCTTTCTATTCAAACCACCACAAAGAGGGAGAGGAAACTGTGATCAGGGTATAACATACAAGAGAAGAATAGATAAAATAAAAATAAAACATGGCAATAAAATGACTCGGATGAGATGTGGCTATAAACATAGATCATTGCATAGCTTAGCCCTCATCAGAGAAGCTTTTTCTTGGAGTGGATGGGAATTAACACAGACCAATGACTGGACAATGTGCAGAGAGTTAGAGACTCTGGAGCTCTCAGTTCTAGATGGGATGTCTTTGTCAAACCCCTCCCCTCAGGGCTCAGGGAGCAATTTGGAAGAGGAGCCAGAGGGGATGGATGACTCCAGGAAATAGAGTCTTCCAGGCCCAGAAGGACCGATGCACACGTGAACCCAGAGAGACTGTGTGGCAGTGTGCATACGACCTGCACGGGTTTAAGGCAGATGGGATCCCAGCACTGAGAAGGGGACGCAGACACAGAGTCTCACCACTAACCAGGAAGCCACCTGCAATTGATACATGATAGCAAAGGGAAATACAGTGTTCTCCAAACCCTGAGACCACACTTATTCCTACACCCATGAAAGAATCAATGCAATTCAAAGGGCATGGAACTCACAGGATGAAATGGGGTCTAAAACCAGACCCCTGCCTACAATAAGAAATCATGTGTGTGCATACATGTTTGCAGAGGTCAGAGAACAACTTCTAGACTTAGTTCTACCTTGCTGAGCCAGAGTCTCTCTTGTTTCTGCACTGTGCTAGCCGGCCTGGGAGCTTATGGACCATTCTGCTCACTGCACCTTTTATTTCCCCCACAGGAGTTCTAGGATTATAGATGTGCACCACATTATCACATTCTTTTACTGTAGATTCCAGGGATCCAACTCAGGTTACTAGCCTTGGAAAGAAAATGCTTTTAGTAACTCGGTCAACTCTAAAGAAGAAACTTTTTGAAGAAAAACATTCAAGCCTCAGTAGATGATACAACTTCCTTGAGGCTGAGGCTAAGGATGTAAAGTTAGAGAGGGGCTGCAAGAAAGCTTCTAAAATGTTTGGTGTCCTTTTCTCTCCATCTGGATGTCATGCAAGTAATTACTGATGTCAAAACTAATCAAACTGTAAACATAGTACTGGTTCATATCCTAGTTTCCTTTCAGTTACTGTAGTCAAATACACTGACCAAACGCAAAGTAGGGCTTTTTGGCTTATAATTCCAGAGCACAGTTTCCCCACTAAAGAAAATCAGAGCAAAAAATCAAGCAGGAGCTTAAGAAGAAACAGTGGAGGCACTACTAGCTGGCTTGTTCACTCTTATGCTTTAGCTAGCTTCTCATATAAACCAAGACAACCTTTCTAGGGAATGGTGCTGCCACAGTGGACTGAGTCCTTTTTAATTCATCAGCCATCAAGAAAATCCCCACAGACATGCCCACATGCCAACCTCTTCTGGACAACGAAGTCTTTCCGCTCCAATGACTCTAGTGCCAAGTTGAAAATCAAAGCTACTTGGGACAGTGTGCTTAGCATTTTACATAAAACCTTAATTAAATTTATAATATATATTTAACTGACTAAGACAAATGATTTATAAATGTTAATAATTTAATTAAACAACTTTTACCATGTTTTACTTAATTATCAAATTAATCTTTATTGTTACATATAGATGTGTATATAGATATGAATAACTGCATCAATACAACCTGCTGAATCTCTTTAGTGTTGCATATATGTTTTTTTTTTCAGGGCTGATCCCTTGGTATTAAATAACTATTAGGGAACTAGTCCCTGGCAAAAACTAATTCCTCTCTCGGTAGTCAATAATTGCTTACAGTTCTTCAACCAACAAGAGCCCTGTGAAGTTTCTCCCATGCATGCTGGCACATCAGTTAGTGTTGTATTGTTCAGATCTTGTAGGCTGTTATATTGTTTTGATTTCATGTGTGTCACTCCCCTATCATATATATAAGATACACTATCCAGCAGACTCCCTGGGTTTCTGGTTTTGACAATCTTTCCACCTCCCTTCCGCTGTGTTCTCTGAGCTTGGTGTAGAGGTTGTGTTGTAGATTTATCTTCTGGGTGTGGGCACCTCATATCCAGTTAGTGTCTAAATTGTGACCAATTCTGGCTTTCATTAATGGTGTCTATTTGTTACCAAAAAAATAAGCTTCTTTAATGATAGAAAGAGCTACACTTAACTGCGGGCAGCAGGATGAGTTTAAACTGATTAGATGTTGAACACTGGATCCTACCTATTTGTCAAATTTGTCAAATTCAGGACTTAATAGTTTTTGTTTGCTTGGCTCTTTTTGTTAGTGGTGGAGGCATTTTGTTTGGTTTTGGTATTTCTAGGTTTCAGTTTAGTCCAAGGATTAAAACTGAACTGTGAAAAGAACAGCACATCTACCACAAGTGCAAGGAGTCCAGTGACCAGAGCTTAGCTCTCAGATGGGTCAGCAGGCTGGACACCGAAGTCCCAGGTTGTTCAGTGACCAGGGGATCCTCTCAGGCACTGGTGAAGTGGGACACCGGGTCTCCCAATAATGCTCATCACAACTTTGAACAAGTGAGCTCTTGACAGTCCTTGTTGCGTGGGGGAAACCCCCCTCCAGGTCCCAAGAGCTTGGATAGAGAGAGGAACTGCCTTCAAGGGCTAATCCACCACTGTACATGGCTGTGTATTCTCTATTGATGTCCTGGCCTCCCTTAAAGCTTTTAACAAGGAAGATCTTAATTTTCTCTAAGTTTAAAGGTGAAAATGCATCTCTTGAAATGTCAATTCCTTATGTGTTACAAACCTTTAAGAGTACTGAAAGCTTGTGGCAGTAGTGTCCCTGGGATTCAAGAGGCACTAATTTAAGTCAAACTAACAAGCATGCTCATATTTCTTGCTGTACAAAGCCCTGGGGATCCAGAGCCACAGAAATAGCTTCTAGATACTGTGGGCAGTAGGCCGAGTAAATGAATGGTGTCACAGGCCAGTGCTGATAGGCATAAGTTAGGCACAAAGTTTTGTTGGAAAAGTTAGGGAGACTCCACAGAAAAAGTTGGTTTGGCTGTTTCTTTATATGATCTACATGTTGTAGGAATTTGATGTTAGGACATAAAACATAATAAGGGAAAAAGTCAACTCCCCCACAGTCCTAACGCCCAGGAGAACCACTCTTGTTGAGTTTTCTTGACTCTCTTGCTTCTAGGTCTCCATCCTAAAAGTATTAGCTCATTTTTGAGCCTGACATGGCCTTATCCTCAGAGCAAACCAGGTGACTAGAATATCCGAAAGAGGGGCTTTGATATGGGGGTCACCTCATTGCCAACTTCATTTTACAGGCACAATGGTAAAAAGGCAGCAATCCACTTGCCCTCCAGGTTTCCATAGTGCCTCGGAGGCACACATCCGGCCTGGACCATCTGATTGTAGAAGCCTGCCTCTTGCTTCCTTGGAGGAGGACTTCTATCCCCAGCTCCAGGGGTGCCCAGTGTGACCCACAGAGGTCAGAGAATAGGGTGCAAAGACACAGAGCAGGAAATGACAAGGACTGACTGAGGCTGGCAAGAAAGAATGCTACGTGCTTCCAAGAAAAGATTATACTGTAGCCTGGAGGTCAGGAAATCCCTTCTAGGATCATTAAGCATGAAAATAAGACAATGTTTCATGTTCTAGAAAAGTCCTCCCACCACTATGGGGAATATAAAGCAGCCTGGGCTGAGTAAGGAGATCTTTGACCAGAAGAGGCTTCAAGGAGGAGCCCCATGAAAACCGAGTCGGGGGAATCACTGGGCTTCATGGCTGAGTGAATGAATGTGGGAGCTGAAGGGAAAACGAAGGCACTAGATTCCATAAGCCCAGAGATGCTGCTGACAATAACTCTAAGCTGGGCTGTTCACTGCCTCAGGACCAGGAGTCCTGACGATGAATTCAGACTGAATTCTAACTTGATGCACCAGGACTTTTGTACCTCATGAATGGCCTTGGATAGAGCTACGGCAGGACCACTTTGTACCAGCTGTCATTTGATGGAGGAGAGTAGCTGATGAGGTCTTCTGTCATTTGATGGAGGAGAGTAGCTGATGAGGTCTTCTGTCATTTGATGGAGGAGAGTAGATGATGAGGTCTTCTGTGGACCTTTTTTGCCACTTCCGGGAAGCAGACTATGGACTTTAGAGACCATGCATATATAAAATATATTTTGATCATATTTGCCCCATTACTCCTTCTTTTGCCCCTCACTCCCATTGAACATTTTCTTCCAGACAAGTTTCCCTCATACTTCCATGTTTTTCGGGTCTTTTGCCTGGGCCCACTGCATTATTTAGGGTTAGCTGCACAAACATGAGTGGGACATTGTTTACTAAAGCATGGGCAATGTGCCAGTAGCTACAATGCTGAAGAAAATGACTCTGCTTCCCCAAAGAAGCATTAACTGTCACCAGTTCCTCAAGGAAGACTGGAACGTCATGAGCCCTTTCCTGAACCATGACAGAACCATTGTTAGGCCCAATCACGTGCAAGCACTGGGCAGGTTGGTTCATGAGTATGATGACCATGCCCTAGCTCTGGAGACCCATGAAAGGCTGAAGACAGGATTTCACAACACTTTCCCCACCCTTTGGCTTTAACGTTCTTTGTGCCCCCCCTCCACTCTTCCACAATATTCCCTGAGACTTGAAAGTGATAATACACTGACCCTCTCTAGGCCTGAGCACTCAACAGTCACTTAATCTCAGAATTTTGATTAATTACAAGCCTCTGAATTAACCATCATATTACAAACAGAAGCTTCCTTGACCAAGGTTGAGAGCAGTCCTAACCTGTGGATGGCCTAAGTATTTAGAAGGTAATATAACACCATATCCATTTAATGAATCAACATCAGTAGGTTCCTCCCTGAGGCTTCCGACCTCCAGAACCAAGGGGTTTTGACCAGGTTTAAGTACCAGGCATGCATTCTTGCTGTGAAATGTAATTGGTTACCCCCATAACAGTCTTACCATGCCACTGCTGAGCCAGTAAGTCCATCTTGCCTGTCAAACTGGTGTTAGAGCACACAAGGCTCACAGGTGAGTAAGGCTGTTGAAGTCTTTTCTCCCTAAGCAGCTTGCACGGTACCTTCTGACGCTATGAGAGCTAGCCAACAGGGGGAGATCTTCCAGCTCAGCTCCAGCTTGAGTTTTCTATATCCTGCAATCAAAGTGTGTAGTGTTTTCAGCAATAATGTCTTACTATCTGGCTCTCATGAGCCTCCAAGAACAATGCGCTAACCTGCATTGTTGGTCAAGGTCTACAGTGCCTTCCTGACCAACAGCTCTCAGGAAGGTATCCCTCACCAGGCACTGGGATTTTCTTCTAATAAACTATGACTTTGTTGAACAGTATTATTCACCATGCAGTCTACCTCTGCTTAAACTCTTATATTACTATTATTTAAACTCATATATTAATAATAATAATGTTATATTTTTAATCAACTTACAAAGTAGTAGGTTTCCATGTAGTTTCTCCATAGATCCTTTATTTTGTTTGTCTCTCCCCACTCCTCCCTTGTTCCCATGTCCCTGTCCCCAGCCCTACTCTAATCACAAAATGTAAATACAGTGATGGTCGGAGGGGGACCGACTTCTACTGAGGAAGAAGAAACCATTTATTTCCTTTCCTAATATCATCAACACAAACTTTGAGTTTCCTTGTCCCAGACCTTGGTGTAAGTATGGCCACATCCAATCATAGTCTCTTAAAGGTTATTATCTTAAACCATAAAGACTTGAGCTCTTTGTGTTATTAGAAAAAAATTAGACAGATCTTTGGCAGAACTGAATAGTAGCATTAATGTGGTTAAATCTAACTGAATAAGACTCAACCGACCATGATATTTTATACGTAGTGACTCACCCCACTTGAGTGGGGACCCCTAGAGCTGAAGCAGCTTTCAAAGCTTTGGAATAGCTCAGCATCATCAGTTGATGTAGAGGAATCTTGACTCACAAACAAGAATCCTGCATCCTGGATTTCTCAGCCCTCTTTTGGCTTTAGACTCACAATCCTGTCTCACTGGTCGGCAGAACATTGAGCATCAGCATTCAGGGGTCTGTCTCGACCCTGAGCATGAGCCACGGGATTCTTTCTGAAGTGGGGCCCTCACCTGGCCCTGGCCTTCCACACACAGTTCATGACTGTCCTGTGGTCAGTCTCACACTTAAGCACAGACATTCCTCTGAGGCTCTGTGACTCTGTCCGCCAGAAGAGCTGTGAAGGTGTCATGGTCTTTTTGTCATGGGAAAAGAAGTCAGGGGTTTGCTCCCTGCATCAACCAGCTGCCCAGGGAAAGAGTGTGACCTTGAGCCAGAAAGATCTTTCCAGCCAAGGACGCTGCCAGCAGAATGACTGGGGTAGTCATTATACACTGAACCCCAAAGGCTGCATCCTGTCAGAAATGTTTCACATGGATCCTGCCGCAGCATACTTGGGACATGATTCGTGAACTGCTGTGCCCAAAATGAACAAAACCTTGAGGAAACAAGGCTTTGAAGGAGGAAAAGAGAAGACTAACTAAAGCAGGGTCCACACAAGCCTCCTGCTGTGAGCCCCTGGCTCAGCTCTCACAGGTCTCCTACTTGGCCTGGAGTTGCAAGGCGTTGCCTCTCAGATCCTCCTGTGTGGAACAAAAAGCCATGAATGGCTGGTCTGGGTTCTGGGTGTGCAATGACCTCTCCTGCTGAGACTTTAAGGGGTCTGTCCAGTTTGGGGCAGCCAAGTCCAAGGACCCAGGAGTCACCCAGTGAAGAACTTTCCCCACCCCTCTCCCCCAATGCCCAAAGCAATGACTGTATTTCTCCAATGAAGGGCTCCTCTGATCTAAATCTGCATTTTAGCCACAATTCCCAGAGTACTCTGAGGGCATGCAAATAATGTCTATTATTTCTGTTTCTCTTATGGGAGACCATGTGAGACTCACATCACAAAGAAAACCAAACCCCTCTCTACAGGGCCTACAGGCATTACAGTGGTGGTGACATCCTGCTCTGCCACCTGCTGCCAGCCGCCAGCCTCCAGCTGTGTATCTAGGGCAGGAGAGTTGGTAGGTAGGTGAAGGAATGAAATTTGTCTTGATCCCTGCTGTGAGCCCTGCTCTCCCAGCAGTCCTTTCCAGTGTTACCTTGGAAAGTCCTAACAGCGAGGGGGACCTACTGTTTCCCCAAAGAAGATTTAGGGAGGCCATCGGCCTACCCACCGTTACAGTCACGGGTGACGGGCACTGAACGATTTGGATGTCCTACAAGCACTGTGTCAAATGAACAGGGAGAAGTAGGTCGTTCCCCGGAAGCCACCCACCTTCAGAACTGGAGAAATGACACACCTGGGAAACAGGGAGAGACCACACCGAAGTTCAAACTTATAGGGAAAGATGTCTGGAAAAGGAGTCACGCCAATGACGGTGGCAGGATACGGAAACCCCGCCAGGGTAGTCTCACTGCTGTGAAGGCCGCATTATTGCCTGGAAGATATGATAGGTGTGTGTAATTCCCGGGGCAGTCAGCAGGCTGGACCACAGTCACAGGTCCAAGTTTACTGCAAAACTTTGCCTCCTTCCAGAATTATGTTGTGTGTGTGTGTGTCTGCCCAGATTATTTTTGAGGCAGTCTGAGATCAACTGTACACTGGCGCCACCTAGTGTTGGCGTTACTTCGATCGCTCTTATACTGACACTCGCTTTAGCAGATCTCTGAGATACCCTTGAACCCTGGAGAGCACAGCGATTTGTCTAAGGACAAGGCTGCAGTGGGATAAGAACTAGTTCCCTAATCACCAGTCCTAAGAGCTGTAGCCAGGGGGAAGGGGCCCTACAAGATTCCTGCTCAAGCCCGTGTTCACCAGTGTTTACCTTCCACCTATTCAAAATGAGGCAGGGATTTGATTTTTAAACAAAAACAAAGGAAGGCAGGAAGAGAAACTTCCCACAGTGTGTGTGCGAAAACCTATAAAATAAGTAAATTACGACGAGCTTTGATCCTTTAGCAATCATTAAAGACCTTTTGTTAATGGACCACTCCTAGCTGAGCTGATGTTCTCACAGATGGAGGCTTCCTGCTCCATCCAATGGGTTCTCCTCCATAACCAGGATCTCCATAGAACAGTCTGGCTAAGTAGATACTGTGGGGAGCTTGTCTTGGAAGAGGTGGTCTGATAGCTGCCCTCCCTGTAGGAAAGTGACAGATAGCCTTCACCCAGAGGGACCTGAGAGCACTCCTTCTCAGTGCTGCCTCCGTGGCTTCAGGCTCAGCCCCCAAGCCCAGCTCCCCAAAGACATGGGCTTTGCTTGCCCCATGCCAGGCACAGGAGTAATAGCTGTTTTCCTTTGCTTTCAGAAGTCGGGATGGCTCTGACATCTTCAGGATGGTGCTGGTCCTGATTTGCCGGGGCAAATCTAATAAACAAGTGAGCATCCAGCACCGCGTGGCTGCTGGGACTGCATCAACCTTTCCGAGCTCTCAAGTCTGATTTATGTCACTCGGAGCCTCGCGTGGCAGCTGCTTCTGTTGCCACCCTTCTTGGCATGGCTCTCAACTCCCTTGGCTTATGTACTGCATTAGTGATGTAAAAGTTCCCATGGGCCTCCTTTCCCACTTACCACAGCCATAAACACCTCGACGGAAGGTAATGAACCGGGGGAGGCTGCTCAGATGAAGCACTGGGGAGGAGACATCAAAGTGATATCTGACTTTTTACGAAATGGCAGACCGATGAGTCCATGGCTGTGGTGCAAACACTGCTGCTGACTAGTTCTGTGAAGGTCTGGTTGACGGTTCTGACCTTAGCCCCAGGAACGGCATTAAGGGGCACCTGTGCATGCATTCAGCGCGTGTTTAATTAAGGGATGGCCATCTCCCAGTCAGCCTTTGCAGCCCACCTTGCTCCTTCACAAAAAGTGCTGTGTGCAAGATGCCAGTGTGTTGACTGTTTCCCATGCTCTTGGCTTTGAGAGTTTCAGAAAATTTAATTGATGCAATTTAATGAGTATACAGCATATTGCGGAGTATTTGTTTAACTATACAAAGATGTGTTACATTTGTTTAACTCTGTAGAGATGTGTTGCATGTGTCTAACCATGTAAAGATGTGTTGCATTTGTTTGGTTTTCTAAAGATATGCTACTGTTTTACCTTGCCTACGTAAGGCACCTGATTTGTCTAATAAAAAAAAAATGAATGGCCAATAGCGAGGGAGGAGATATGGGTGTGTTCTCCAGGCGGGAGAGTACATAAGAGGAGGAATTTAGGCTCGGAAAAGGAGGAGAGAAAAAGAGACACCAGGGAGATGTCAGTGGCCAGCCAGACACGGAGGAAGCAGGAAAGGTAGAATGTACACAATGACAGAAAGGTAAAAAGCCCCAAGATGAATAGAACAGGTTAAATTAAGAAAGCTAGAGGGACAAGCTGAAGCTAAGGCTGGGCATTCATAATTAATTTGTTTGGGAGCTGATTGGCAGCCCAAAGAAAATCCCAGCTGCAATGGTGAGTCAACAGTGTGTTTGGGACTATCCACAAATAGATCATGCTCACAAGGAGAACTGAAGAAAATCTTGGGCTGGCAATTATTATAAGAAGATAACATAATCATGATGGATGATAGTGTTTTCCAATGCCCAGCTACGTATCTTTCAACCCCTGAAACTATCTTATATGTTAGCAATGGTGGGGCATCTCCACTTCCCAGAGGGAGAAGCTGAGGATTGAGCAAATCATGTAACCAATTTCAGGTTGTGCAATGCTAAACTGCTGAACTTGACTTGATCCCAGAACTACTTACTGATCCAGAGCCTCCAGGGACCAGGGATCCTAGGGATTCCAGAAGGGTTCACAGTACCATGGTAGAACTATATTTATTGCTGTGCTATTCACTGTGACTGAAATATGAAACCAGTTGAGGGTTTCAGAAATAGATTGATGGATGAGGAAAATGTAGTATTTATTATAGAGGAGTTTCATTCAGTCTTGTGTAGTGGCATTTCAGTTGTGTTTTAATAAATAAAGACTGCCTGAAGATCTGAGATTAAAACAGTCCCACTGCTCAGCCTTATAAACTAGGTTATGGTAACACACACCTTCAATCCCAGTAGCCACAATAACACACACCTTTAATCCCAGTAGCCACACTAGTTGCCATAGAAATCAAGTGGTACATTCCTTTAATCCCAGTAGTTCACACCCAGCCCTAGAAAGGAATATAAAACGGGGGTGACAGATCTCAGACACACAGTCTCATTATGACATTCCGGAAGGCAGGATCGCCATTTTCAGACTGACTGAGGTCAAGGTAAGAGCCAGTGACTGGCTGTTTTGCTTTTTGGATCTTTAGATTGAACCCCAATTTTTGACCCTGAGCTTTTATTAGTCATTCTGCAGTCATGAAAAAAAAAACCCTTAAGTTATGCCATTCACAGGAAAATAGAAGGAACTGGAGACCATCATGTTGGAAGGAATGTCAGGCTCAGAAAGACCAATTCTGCGTGTCTTCCTCTAACGTGTAGGGTTTTGATTTGAATGTATATCTGCATATGGCACGAAAGTAGAAGGGAAATGAATCATGTAAAGGGAGAATGGGGGCCAGCAGAGAACACGGAAGGGTAAACATGATCACAAATGTTATGATGAGCACAAACTGCCATTATTTCAATGCTCATCAAGATAATAAATAAATAAATAAATAAACAAACCTATGAGATAGAAGTTTTGCTGCCAGACAGTAGAACTTTAGGTATAATGGCAGTGGCAGTCACGGGGAAGCAGTAGCCTGCTTCTTTTTTAAATCTTAGACATTAATATTTTAGTAAAAGAAATCTTACTTTCAAAATCATTTTTTCTGCTCTTAGTTCCTACTACCCCTGGAGCTTCCATCAGATCATGGTTTAGCCTCAGGGCCTTGGTAAGAGGCCAAGCACAAACAGGTTGGTCCCAGAAGCACAGCTTAACTCTACCCCCTGCACAGCCTTATTCCTAGAACCAAAATGTGAGAAAAGGCCAGGAGTGGTGGGGTATCTCTTTAACTCTACACTCAGGAGGCAGGCAGGTCTCTGTAACTTACAGGCTAGCCTGGCCTATTAGTGATTTCCACACCAGACAGGCTACCAGACGCAGCCTCTGCCACACCGCTGAAGTTTACCAAAGAGCGTAATTCCTCATTCAGGCTGATGTGGTCTGGATAAATTTTCCCCAAAAGGTTAGTGTGATTTAGCTTTAGTCTCTAGCCTGTGGTGCTACTGGAGGATGGTAGACCCTTTAAGAGTTAGAGACCTGGAGAAGAAGATTTGGAGAGTAGATGGACACTGTGGGAACAACGCTTGAAGGGAATCTTAGGACCCCTATCCCTTCCCATCACTAGGCTTCCCGGTGGCCATAAAGTGCTCACCTTCCTCTGCCATGGGCTCCCACCATAAATGCCACCTTCCCGTAGACTCCCACTCATGGATGAGAACCTTTGAAAGAGAGAACAAAGATAGCCCTAGCTTCGTGTAAGTTAACATTCTCAGGTGGCTGTCTACAATACCATAACTAACGTGGTCTCATTGACAACCAGATTACAATACCACAAAACTGACTAACGTGGTCTAACTGACAACCAGATTAGTCCTTCCAAGTTCATCAAAGCAAGAACACTCCAATGAAGAAGCAGGCAAGCAGCATGAAAAGGTGAACCACAAAAGAACATCTGTGAACAGTCATAACATACAGAAGCGTCGCTGAAGTTTTCTAGGCATCAAGACACAAACGAAGATACAGTTCACTGGACCATTGCATGTACATGTCAGAGTTTGTTTATGTGTTAAGTTTTAAGGCAACAGTGTTTGTGAATTTTCCTGGGGAAAGGCCCGCCCATTGCTTGCTAGTGTGTAAAGATAAAAACATCTCTGTAGAGCTACTTAAAAACACGCATTGAAACTTTTATAAGCTGTATGGCCTCTGGTTTTGCAACTTTACTTCAAGACATTAACGCTAAGGAAATAAACAGGAACCTAGGGTGAGCTGTTATGTATGCACCTATGTGAGCATAAGTCTATGAAAAGCAAAGACTTATATACATGCCTTCAACATGTATAGAATAACATAAACCAAAAATAACTTCATGGTACTTACCAGTAGATTTCAGGATAACTCAAATTTTACATTTTTCCTTAATGTAAGCAATAACATGAATTCAATACTACAACTTCATGCACACACAGATGAACATACATATCTATGTGCATGTAAGCTTTCAAGACGAAGAGCTTGTTCTAGGTGTGTCAGGCAAAGCCTTTATCTTCAAAGCAGGTTGCAAGTTTGTCTGAGAATAGAAGCTCACTTGTTGAGATATGGGTGGAAGTTTTATTACAGCTTTGTTCATACTAATTTTTACCAAGAAATAAGGAAGGTGGTATGTGTTAATAACACACATAATAAATAAGTTCTCACCCCTCCCAGATTCCTAGAGGAGCCTGGCATATATGCCAGAAAGAAGCAATACTTAGAAAGCAAGCATTTGGTACACACACACACACACACACACACACACACACACACACACACAAAACCACCTCTTCCTGTCCACTTTCAAAACTTTCTGAGCTATATTCTGCAAAGAGCATTCTATTCTTGGAAGCTGCCCCTCAATTTCTAAGATTCCATTTAAAATCTAGGACAAACGACTAAAAGATTTCCTTGTGATTAACAATTATTTACCACCACTCCATCACCAATCTCCCTTTCAGAACATTTCCGAATGTAGATGTGAAAGGAAATGCGGATGGGGAGGAGAGAGGAGAAAGTCAGCACAGGTACCTCCCACCCCTCACAAAATCTGCTCCCCAAACCCCATTCTCACACATCCCCTATCCGTGACAAAGGTTCAACTCTACATATTTAACAAAGGTTTGCTTACACACTGGTAAATGGACCGTCCCTGGGTAAGAAGCCACCCCAGTCAACCTAGCCCGTCCCAACCTCCTGAACACATCCGCCTGACTCAACCCGGCAAGCTGCACCCACCCATTTGGCTGCAGGGTCAGGAAGTGATTAAGTGGACGTACACTAAATCCTCACCTGATTTCTATTTCCTGGCTCCAAATGTAGCAAGACAGAAAAGTTGTCATTCCCAGTGACACAAGATAAAAGCTGAACCAACCAGAAATCAGAACTCCCCCACAAACTACCAGAGACCTGGGGGCTAGCCCTCAATTAGAGAAACCAAGAGGCCGATAGGAAAAATCTGAGTTTGCTGCAATGGAAACCACTTGGGGAACCACTGCCAGGGTAAGGAAATCTGATATATTACTAAAGGTTCCATGTAGACAAAACTAAGACTTAAATCCCCCACCACTATGTCATGAAGATTTCACATTTTCTGGTTTTCACTCTGAGGAACCCGTTCAGATTCTGACAGTAAAAACCACAATGAAAAAAGTTCTCTTCTGATGATTTATTTCTTAAATACACACACACACACACACACACACACACACACACACACACACAACATATATACTACATTGCTGTAAATTTTCAGTTTCGTGTTTGTTCATTGTACATTGTATGTACATGTTATATAAGTACATTTTCTTTCAAATGTATATTGTGCTTTTGAATATATCCTCCCCCCCCCCCCGTGATGATTTTAATGAGAATGGACCCTCATAAGCTCATATGCTTGAATACTTAATTCCCATTGGTGGAACTGTTTGAGGATTAGGAGGCGTGGCCGGATAAAGGAGGAGTGTGACAGGGGCAGACTTTGAGGTTTCAAAAGATCACACCATTACCAGTTAGCTCTCTCTGCCTTGTGCGTGTGGCTCAGATGGAAGCCCTCAGTCCCTGCTCCAGCACCAGCCTGCCTGCCCCATCACGATAGTAGTAGATTCTAGCCCTCTGATATAGCTAGCCCCAAATCAACTCCTCTTTCTTTAAGTTCCCTTGCTCATGGTGCATTATCACAGCATAGAAAAGTAACTAAGACACACCCCCATACTTCCCTACACTCCCCTTTGGTAACCCTTTCCCCCTACACCCTATTGGTCCCCTTTGTTCCCGCAGCTTTGCTTCTGCTAACAAGTCATAGATGCATGATTTTATGCATCTATATAAAATCTAGAATCCTTGAACAAGAGGAAACAGTGTGATTACCTCCAATTGCATCCATTTTTCTACAGATGATGTAATTTTCCTCATTTTGTGGTTGAAAAAAAGTCCATTATGTATATCCACCACATTTTTTTTTATCCATTCTTCTGCTTGGGGCATCTAGGTTATCTCCATACTTTACCTATCAGGAAGAGTGCTGCAGTAAATGGTGGTGTGCAAGTGTCTCTGGGATGTGCTGACTTAGATTCTTTTGAGTAAATACTCAGGAGTGTAGTATCTGGATCATAAGGTAGATCTATTTGTAAGGTGTTTGAGAAACTTCCCTTCTGATCTCTACAGGGGCTGGACTCATTCACATCCTTCCAGCAATGCCCAAGGGCCTTCTTTTGTCTGTAGCCTGACCAGCATTTCTATTTTCATTTTGTGAGCTTGTTTGTTTGGTTAGTTGGGTTTTTTTTTTTTTTTTTGGTTTTTTTGTTTGTTTCTGCTTGTGTTGTTTTTTTGGTTTTTTGAGACAGAGTTCCTCTGTGTAGCCTTTGCTGTCTTGGAACTCGCTTTGTAGAGCAGGCTGGCCTTGAACTCCTGAGTGTTGGGATAAAAGGGGTGCAACCCCACCACCCAGCTCAATTTGTGTTTTGTAGATGACAGAATGTCGTAAGTTTTAATTTTTTTCTTTAACTGTGTGTTTATGGGAAACAAGGTGAGGGTGTGCACGTGTGAGCGCAGCTACCCACAGAGTCCAGAAGAGGACATCAGTCCTCGAGAGCTAGAGACACAGGTGGCTCTGAATCCGTCTCCCAGTCAGTTAGCTGCCTTGCCTTTATTCTTGCCCCTCTGTCTCTTTTGGTTGCTACTCTCTTTCCAAGCTCTGATCTGTTCTTGTTGGTGGATTCTGAAAGATTCCTAATAAACTCAGGGTTCATATTCTTCCCTACCTCCTCCCCAGACTTCTGTAAACATGAGGTGAAAAATCTCCTGTTTATAGCTTGAATCATCAAATTACAGAGTCCTCTTTGCTGAGCCCACTCCAACAGAATCCCTGTGCCACGCTCTGTACGGAGAGGGGAAGAAAGACAAGAAGCAAATGCGTTAAGAATTTAGTGACAGAGGCAGAAGGATCTTCCAAACAAATCAAGGGAAATCACAGCACCCCCTGAGAGGTATTCTCAGTGCTAGATGCACAATGGACGACCCTACAGAGTTCAGTAAACACACACAAACCAAACGATCATCCTCAGAGACTGGATGGGGTTTCCCCATTTCCAGCTGACTCGGTATTTCCTGTTCAATATCTCACTATTCAGCAAGGACTGGTTAGAGAACGTGCCTGAGTAAGCCAAACCACTTCTAGCTGCAGGCTTCCTAGGGCAAAACTCACCACAAGCATCCACAGCATTGACATCTGGAAGCCATGGTCCTGATGGAGGCAGGAAGTGGCATCCTTCCCCTCCGCCCTGGAGCCAGGGCCATTAAGGAGCTCTGCCTTCCTCTCCTCAGGATGCCCCGTCTCCCCAGAAAACACGAAAAACAGGATGCCTGACTGCAGTGCCATTTTAATCAATCCCCTTATAGGATCTTCCTTTCCTTTATTTCCTGAACAAATGGACTTGTCTGGGGATGGCTTTCTTTGCAATCACTCCTGTCAGCTCTCCACATCAGAGCGTGTGTTTTCTTTTCCAAACTACTAGCTCTGCCTTCTCTCTCGGATGTGACTCGAGACAGTGTACCTCTCGAAGGCTGTTCTGTTTTCATCTTGCCATTGTCTGGGATGCCTGGGCACCCATTTCCCTGGCACGACTGCTTTCTATTCATTGTTCTTAGAGTGTGATCTTGGACCCATAGTAGCACTGGGAAGCTTGTTACAAAAGCAGACTCTTGGGCCCAGCTCCAGACCTAAGGAACTGCAACTGTGGGCAGTGAGGGAAGACTGCCTTGCTTTCTTTCTTTTTATTTATTTACTTATTAAAGATTTCTGTCTCTTCCCCGCCACCGCCTCCCATATCCCTTTCCCTCCCCCAATCAACTCCCCCTCTCTCATCAGCCCGAAGAGCAGACTGGGTTCCCTGCACTGTGGGGAGTCCAAGGACCTCCCACCTCCTTCCAGGTCTAGTAAAGTGAGCATCCAAACAGCCTAGGCTCCCACAAAGCCAGTACGTGCAGTAGGATCAAAACCCATTGCCATTGTTCTTGACTTCTCAGACTGCCTTGCTTTCATAACCTACAGTGAAGCCTCTGTAAATTGTTTTGCTGACTCAGGTGTGGGTGGCTCTGGCCGATCATGCTAGCTAGCTACCAAGGAGCCTGAGGCAGAATGATGGCAAATTTCAGCCTTCCCTGGGCTACAGAGTAAGTTTACAACCAACTTAAACAGCTTGGCAAGATCTTGTCTCAAAACAAAAAGCGGAAAGGGCATAGTGCCACGGCGTTAACTATGGTGCATGAAGTCCCAGGTTCCATCCCTGGACTGTAAAAAGTATCCACAACAGACTGCGGGGCTGATGAATACGCTGCAGTCCGTCTGCACTGTACAGCAGCAGCATGTCTGTGAGTCCTGCCCTTAGGTTTCCAAGTCTGAAATTAACCCCGCAGGAGGGAGGGGCCACCTCAAAGCCTCCCAGCATCCTTCGAGTCCTGGCTTCATTGTGAAGTGGAAAATCAAGGTACAAGGGTGCCGAGACATTTTGTCAAGATCCCAGCAGGTAGGAGTCAAAGCCCAAACTCAAACCACATCTCCAAATTACCAAATCCTATGTCCTTCTCTGTCCCTAGCTCAAAACACAGCAGCTCGGGCTCCCCTGAGAGCTAAAGGGTGTAGAACAGACGCATCTCACTATACTCCAGTTCTTCAAAACAACTGACCTTGCCTGCGTGGGAAATGAGCGAGACAACTAAGAAAGTCCAGTCTGGTTAGGGTGAGGAAAAGGATCATGGGAAGCGTTCTGTTCCTTTACCAAACTGTACAGCCTCCTTCCCAGGACATTTTCACTGCGTTCAGCCCACAGGTGGTAAGCAGCAAGATTTCTGCAGTCTGGGGACAAGGATGGGGAAGAAGGAAATGGTCCCGAAGGATGACGATAATAGGAGTCCACCTTTACTGAGCGCTCCTGTGCCCTGGATGCTGCACAACAGTCCTTTCACTGGGCCTGAAAACTAAGCAACATCATTATCCCGTTTTAAAGGGGGAGGGAACTCAGAGAAGTTATGTAAGCTGCAGAAGGGCAAGCAGCTGGGAACGGCAGCACTGGGATTAGTTCTGGATCGATCCTTTCTACTCAGAGCTGTTGCTCTCGACTGTGACAATATACCGCCTTGCAGCTGTTCTTTGGACTGATTTGTTTGTGTCTATTTGTTTTTCCAATGGTCACGTGTGGTTTGTTTTCAGTCTCTGCTCTCAATGCCAGGAGTCACAAGTGGTCCAGGGGAAGGATGGTAGAGAAGAATTCAACATTCCTGATTATCCAGGCTACAGAAAAAGATGAAGACCCAGTGCTCAATGCTCACAATCAAGACAAGGAGATGATCAGAGAAGCAAGAAACTCCTCCAGCACCAGCAGAGAGGGAAGCCCTGGATCCAGCCTATTGTTTAACACTCCTCTGTGTAACTGAAAGGACTCTGAGCTACTTTTAAAACCTTCTCTGAGCTCCCAATAGATCAGCCCCACTGTCTCCGTGGGTGGGTGCACCCCTCTTGGTTCTGACTTCCTTGCTCATCTTCTCCCTCCTTCTGTTCCTCATTGGGACTTTGGGAGCTCAGTCCAGTGTTCCAGTGTGGGTCTCTCTCTCTATCTCCATCCATCGCCAGATGAAGGTTCTATGGTGATATGCAAAATATTCATCAGTATGGCTATAGGATAGGATCATTTCAGGTTCCCTATCCTCATCTGCCCCAGGAACTAACTGGGGACCTCGCCTTACCAAGGCCAGCTGGATTGTGACTGGAAAAGCAGGGGATAAACCCGGACTCTCTGAATATGGTGGACAATGAGGGTTGCTGAGAAGCCAAGGACAATGGCACTGGGTTTTGATCCTACTTCTTGTTCTGGTTTTGTGGGGGCCTAGCCAGTTTGGATGTTCACCTTCCTAGACCAGGATGGAGGGGGAAGGACTTTGGACTTTCCACAGGGCAGGGAACCCTGACTGCTCTTTGGGCTGACGAGGGAGGGGGACTTGATTGGGGGAGGGGGGGAAATGGGAGGCTGTGGTGGGGAAGAGGCAGAAATCTTTAATAAATAAAAAAATTAAAAAAAAAAACCTTCTCTGACATATCTGATTCTCCTCCTTTTCATTCTTCCCATAAACTTACCAGCCAACCATACATGATGTACTAGCCCAAAAGGTAGCAGGAATTTCAAGTCCAATACTAGGACATGTCTGTCTCCCAGGGTCTCATCTCCTTCAGGCAGGAAAGACAGCTCGAAGCCAGGGAGGGATCCCTGGAAGGGCACAGTGACCCAGAACTGTGAGATCAGATTTCAGTGGCTTGATTCGCCACCTGTACCCTACTCATGGGAGGTTCCCTTGGCCAAGCAGCACTCCACCTCAGCACTGCACTCACAAGCCCATGGAGGACCTATCAGCAGGCTTCACCATTCATGACCTTTGATAGACCATAATGCTGCGACGCTAAGCACAGAATACTTCTGTAGCTGGGGCAGCAGGAGTGGGACACAACTGGCTATATCATTGTCATCAGCATTCAGGAATCAGGTCCGAGCCATAGAACTCATAAGGCTTGCCAGCTATGACCTACTTCCTCCGGAAAAACCCTACCTTGCTAAGGCTCCTCAATCTTCAAAACTAAGTATGTCCACTTGGGGTCCAAGTCTTCAGACACATCCAAAATATAGCAGTGCTGGCTGAAGTTTCTGCCCGCCAGCCAGCTCCCAAATACCCAACACAGAGAGTTATTATTAATTATAAAGCTTGGCTGATAGCTTGTCACTAACTAGCTCTTACTACTTAAATTAACCCAATTTTTTTTTTTATCAGTGCTCTACCATGTGGCAGTAGCTTTTTTCAGCACAGCGTGTTCATCTCCTGCTTCCTCTGCACCTGGCTGGTGACTCAGCCCTTCTTCTTCCCAGCATTCTCCCAGTCTGGTTCTCCCACCTAACTTCTTCCTGCTTACCTATTGGCCAGTTGGCTCTTTATTAAACCAATGAGAGCAACACATCTTCCCAGTGTATGAAAGGATTGTTCCACAGCACAGCAACTCCAAGATGCCCTTTATGATTAGCCGCAGGCTCGTATCTCTGAGTGGAGCTTCAGCCAAAGGCAAAGAGCTTCCTGCCAACCTACAATGTACAGGCAGGTGAAACCGGGTGAAACTTGATGCACAGAGGCGCTGACGTGGGGAAGCATCCTCAGCTATCCCGACGATGCACTGACTCTCTGACAAGTTTTCCTTTTCTTCCCTCCAGGAAACAAGCACATTTGGTGTTCTGTGGTGACTGGAGGGTTGTGGTTCTGGCCCATCCAGGCTTCCTGGGACTCTCACAACAAGAACGATCTTCTCGTTGAGGCCATCTTTCTGAAGTCTCCTTGCAGACAAACCACTAAAGAGCAAGAGCAACCAGTGCTTCATTTTCACTGTCACCTGTCTTGCTCAGGTATTTCCAGACGCTATAATGTCCCACTTGGGTCATTGAATGGTCTCCCTGCATCCTTCCCAACTCTGTCTGCAGGGGCTCTGTGTTCTCGACCTGTCCACCTCCCTCCCATGCTTCTTAGCCCTTAGACAGGGCCAACACCCCTGGCCTAACACCCACACCTATCTCATTTCCAGGCCTGTTTTAAAATACCCCTTGCACTAGGCTTGATGGGAGGAACTATGTTTGCAAAATCCCTGTTTTCTGGGATCCAGGCTCTATTCTCATCACGTACCACCTTTGGTGGTGTGTCTGCAATGAATATAACCCTAGCGTGAGAACCCTTAGCTCAAAACTGTTATCGGTAGTCCGGGGCACTCTCCGTATCTAAGAGGCCAGCAATTGGTGCTCAGCTCTGACTCGCTTTGTAATTATGTCCTGCTGCCCTAAGAACAAGCTGTAAGAGGATCTTCACTGCACCTGGCCACACTTCCTGGAAAACATTCTCACCTTCTTCATCTACCAGCCATGCTCAGCTTCTCTGTGGATTTTTTTGTCGAAGGACATTAAAGTCAGCACGACTCTTCATCCATGAGCTCGGTTGTGCGTATCTTTCCATTGCTGTCATTTCTAGTAGAAGGGACCTCTGTCACATGGTGGAAAACAAATCCCCAGGAACATCATCCTCATCCCAGTCCCTTCTGGGATGTGTCTGTACCACAGTGGGACTCTCACAGACTCGCCAAGGAGCCGGCCAATAGCACTGGCTTCTAGACACACACTGAGAAGCCCAGTTCTCTTCAAGTCTTGGATCTGACTACAAAAGTCACTGTCCCACCCCAATTGCCATGATCCTGCGAGCTCCCTGTGTTGCTATCTGCATTTGCCATGGCTGTGTTGTTCTCCACGACAGAGAAAGTCCTAGGTCCACTCACAGGCTGTACCAGGAACAGTCTCTGGCCCAGATACTCCTTATATACAGCAGTCTGCCCTTGACACACACCCCAAAGCTTTGGGGATCTTGAGGCATCCTTACCCCCTCATCTAAAAGGACACAGAGGTCACCTTCATCCCTTGGTCCTACACACTGTTTCCCCATCCTTTGTGCCCTGTGAGCGCTTACAACTGAGGAATGGTTATTTTCCTTTACTGAGACATGAATCTCTTCTTGTAAACTCTTAAACAACTGCAAGAGAAGGCACATTTGCACAGACCCTGCTTGGACCACCAAACAGACAGTCTTGAAGAAGATTCCAGAATTTCTGATTTTGAGGCACAGCCCCAAATTCTCCGGCTGCAGTTACTATTGGTGCTATGGTATTATAGTTCCTGAAAACTTAATTGGACATCTTGCCCAAGCAGGCAAGCCAGCAGGACATCTGATACTAACGGAATCTGTGATGCCCTGTGGAGGGATCTATGCTGTGTTTTGTGCATGCCACCTCATTTATCCTCCATGACAGTTCTGTGGGCCACATACTACGACCATCTCCACTCCATTGTACAGATGAGTAAAGTGAGGTCAGGGGAGTTGGAAAAAGCTATCCCATATAACTAGACTAGTAAAGAACAGTCTGATCATTGAAACTCAGGCCTGAGACCCTTTCCTAGACTCACATCTCACTTTTAACCCACTCCTGTTTATCTTTGAAACCTGAAAGAAGACTCCCTAATAATGGATCCTGGCCAAAAGCACATTTCTGTCCAATAAAGCCAGATGGGTGCTCAAAGCAGCAGGTGTAGAGACGTTCCTTGCCACTGACACCCAGCAGTGGGGCTGGAAACTGCTCGTGGGGCTTAGGATGTGGAAGGCGATCCAGTGATCTCCACCTCCTAGGGAGTGACTTTCTACCCTGCTCCTTCTAGCACCAGAGACTGCAAGCTAAACCCTGCTAAGAGAGGCCATTTGCTATCTCTGTGACATGAGCCACCTAATCCCCCGTCAGGGCAGACCATCCATTCCTTGTCTTTAGGCCAAGTCAACCCTTGACTCCTGCTCCTTCAGCCAATTCTGACCTGGCCGCTATGGACGCCACCCTCCTTCCTGAACACAGCCTCTGGCACCTGAACCTTTCCCAAGCAGGTTTTTTCGAAGAGCTAACATATGTCCCACCTCTTCTGCTCCATTTCCAGCTGATAAATCTGGAATATGCCTGAAACACATTTTCAATTATGCAAATTCAGTATTCCCTGCATCCAAACAGGAGGCCTATAATACAAGCTGAGGTGTGTGCATATGTTTGCATAATACAGTGTTTTCATAGTTGCCACAGACAAGCGCCTCAGGAGGGCAGCGACAAATTCTGGTAGCAACCATTTGTGTTATTTATCCTATATATCCTGTTCCTCCCTCAGCCCTCAGTGCGTTCCTGTCAGGTCTGAAATGCAAAGGTTTATTTAGAGTCTGTTTAAAGGCTTTTTTTTTTTTTTGAGAAGAAATGCTGGGTGAGTCTCTTTCATGACTAGACCTGGGTGGTTTACAAATGCAAAACCTCATGACAGATAGCTGGGATCTGGACTGTAGGACTCCAGAGAGGCATCAGGAAGGACGGGAGTAAGACTGTGTAAGCTGAAGTTCCCAGGGAAAAATATGCCATGCCTATGCTTAAGATTCTCCAAAGCTAGGTGGCCGATTAGACGATGATCGTGAAATGATTTAGGCTACAGATCCAGAGACGGATTGTCTTCCTAGGGATTCTCAATCTGTGGGTCGTGACCCCCTGGGGTCTAAGAACCCTTCCATAGGGGTCACCTAAGCCTATTGGAAAACAGATATTTAAATTATGATTCATCACCACAGCAAAATTATAGTTATGAAGTAGCAACAAAAATAATTTTATGGTTGGCGGGTCACTACAACATGAGGAACTGTATTAAAGGGTCTACTGTTTTAGGCTGTCTTTAGTTTCCTTAACACACATTCCATGCCCAGCTCTGTGTTCAATGGAACTTTCTTTCAATGGTCACAAAAAACTGTTTCAACCTATTGCCTTAGCAGACTACTGACTTCCACCGATCTAAGCTGAGCGTGTCATCAGATGGCATCTAGGAACTATAGTCACGCTTTCCCATTTTGCTGTAACCAACTTACCATGGCCCTACCCATGAATGTGCTAAATTCCTTGATCTGTAATTCCTTTTTGTTCTGAAACTATACAAAGTCCATAGAATTTCTTCCACATTATAATCTATGACTAGTACCAGCCAAAGCCTGTGTTCTCAAACCCCTAGTCACTCATATTTCACTCAGAACCAATAGTCTCTTATTCCCTCAGAAGTGAGAGCTGTATTTTGTGTGAACAGCTCCTAGTAAGTATTGGTGGGTTTCCATCTTTACTTGATGGGATTACATATGGCCAAATGTATTAATCTGTATTAGTGGTTTCTTTTGATAGTGATGTTTTAACTGGCACGGTAATTACTCATGTTTATGGGGCACAAAGTAATAGCTCAATGTATGTATTCAATGTATAGTGACCAAATCAAGACAATTAGCATGTTTGTCTCTTTAAAACAATTGATGTTCTATAGTCCATGTATATTATTCCCCTAAAATCAGCTTTTAAAACAAAAAGCATCCTGGAGCATTCCTAGTTTGTTACCACAGTTATTGCTAAGGTCTTTTGAAGTGAAAATTTCTAAATTAGGAAGTGTCTGGCCAGGGAATATGAGAAACTCCCTAAATACCACAAAAGAGGAATTCCATGCTAGACAGATGTACTCTTCCAGGAGGAGAGGCCATGCTGTGTCCAGGAGAAATTCCATGGACATAGATTTACCCCTCCAGGAGGAGTGGCCACGCTCTGTGTCCAGAGGCTACAGGGACGAGCGAAACAACACACAGACCTCAGGAGGGACTAGGGAATCTGAAACTGGTCCATGCTCGCTCCCCAGCTGGAAGGAGGCCCAGTTGCCCCATCAGCAGCTGCTGAAAGAAAGAACATTCAGGAACTGCCTCCCTGATCTTTGCTGCCATCCCCACAGATTACAGGAGGCAAAATGTGTTCTTTATAAAGCCTCCCCTAACTTTTCATTAGCTTGCCTTTTTTTTTTTTTTTAATGAAAAAACTAATCACAAGAAACCACAAGAAATCCCCTGGCTGGATCTGAGATCTCTCCAGGGTGGCCAAATGTGGCTGAACCCAGACCAAATAAAGATGTTTACTGACAGCCTAATAAACAAATGGGCCCCATTGGATGTAACCTTGATGAATGGAGCATCCAGGTGTTTTCACTAATGGCAATAAGCACTACAACCCAAAGTATTTCTGTTTCAAGTATAATGCATTATTAGGCCATTAGAGGCTGAGCACAGAGGACCATTTGGACGCAGCCCTATCAATAATGCTGCTTTCCCAGCCTGCATTTAGGCCCGGGGAATTAGTCATCCTGATATTCTATTTAATAAAACCTCAAGAAGAAGCATCAAAAATCACATTACATTTTAACAGGGTTACAGCAGCCCAGGAGAACCACAAGTTTAATTTTCATAAGAGCATTCATTCCTCAATTATGTCAAACATGAAAATGGAAATGGAAAATTTAATGCTAACAATATCCCTCAAAGCACATTGGCAGGTAAAGGCGCATTATGTTGAGTGGGTGCGGGCTGCATATCAAGCAGCCCCAGAGTAAGTCCGTGGGGGCTGAGAGGGAGGGGCCTTCGGGTCTCTTGGCTGAGCTGTCCCTGGAAAAACTGCAGCTTCCAAGGCAGGGATACAGGCTTTCCAACAGCACCGTGGAGCTGTGGAGTCCCCAAGGATGGCGGGGTCTCTGGCGCCCACTCAGGGTGTTTCCTTGTGAGAACTGAAAGTTTAGCTCACTCGTTCAATCTGGCAGCAGCTGAAAGACAGCAGGAAGTCATTCCAGGGCCCCAGCAGAAGGCAGGCTCCAGGACACCATCAAAAAAGGTGTGGGGTGTGAGACAAGAATGTCTGTTTTAAACAAAATTTCCTCTTAGCTGCCCACACCAGGGCAAGACCTGCTTTCTGTCCGGGGTTGTAGCCAACAGAAGGGCCTACAATTTCTGCTTGTAACTGAAGCTACTGACAGCAGTGGCCAAAGGCTTTTACTCCCTGTCTGCAAACAAAACCATTTCTGAAAAGGCCCATGATGGTTATGTTTATGTTTATATGTGTGCCTGCTTGTACAAATAGATGCCAATATTCAGGCATTAAGTCTGTATCGTACACATAGGAAGATGGTTAAAAGATTATACCAAACTACAAAAGCTGTCTAATGATAGTGTATGACTTATGTAAGCAAAATAATAACACAATTAAATATAAAAACCCAAATGGAGAACATCTATCCATCTAGAGAGAGCCATCTCTCTGACGACAAGTACTTGTGCCATTCCACAGTTGATCTGTGCTGTAATTAAATCAAAATCTTAAAGTGGGAGCAGAAAGCAGGCCCAGACCCAGAGAGAACAATGGGATAGGACAAAGCCAATGTGTTCCTGAATGAAGCGCACATCACAAGTGGCTGCCTGTTCAGGGGAGCCCAATGACAGACACCCTGGAATGATGCTCTGGCCAGATTGGAGTAGTCATCTGCCAGATGGACAACAGGGAAGGTCATTTCCCGCAACAGAGGCAGCATGCGCAAATCACATCAAGTCACGTGACTTCCAAGATATAGTGTTCTAAAAGGTAAGGGACCTCATAAGACGGAGAAGGAGGCAGGTAGGCAGGGGTCAAAGCTCGGCAGGCTGTGTAGGTCATTACTACAAGTTAGATTATATTGCAATGTCTGTGTATCCTGATGAGAATTTTTTTTTAATATTTATTATTTAAAGATCCTGTTGTAAGTGAAGGATCAAAATAAAAGGTGGCAGAGACCAGAAAGTCATGGAAAACAGTGCCGGTAAAGGAGAGATGAGGTGCAAAAAAGTCGCTGGAAAGGAACACATGGAAGATGCTGTTAGGCTTAACGCCAGTAAAGGCACTGATTGATTGGGATGAAGTGATGCCTGTTGGGGTGCAGCTTAGGAACCAGGGGAAGTGGCCAGCAAAGGACATAGGAAAAGAAGAGAGTGATTTGATGAGGATGAACACACAAAATTAATTTAGCTATAGAGTCTATAGTATAGACAGTTATGGTCCAAAAAGTTTTGTAACACTCAAGAAATGAGTTTGGTTGACCCTGTCTCAAAAGTGGTGGGGGTGGGGAGACACAGGGTTGCCCATCCTTATTTTCTCTGAACATATGAACAACTGCTACTGCCACCCTCACAGCTCTGGTTCGGAACTGTGAATATATGTCTCTGGAATCCTCAAAACCTGCAAGATAAAAGCCTTTGACTTTGGAGGGGGCAGGAGCGAACACGGTAAGGCACAGGCAGAGGAAAATGCACACAGTAAGGCACAGGCAGAGCAAGGCACTGTGAAGGTAACCTACAGAGAACAGAGCCCAAGAGTTGGCGATACCGCTGGGGCTGTGTGTTCCAGGCACAGAGAGAAGCTCTCGGGAAAAGCTGGTATGTGGTTCCTCCAGCCAGGGGCAGATTCCTGCAGTGAAGGGGGAGCCATGGTACAAGCACAGACTCTTACAGAGGGGAGCAGAGCCCTGTGTGCTGAAAATCACATCATCACAAGAGGTCAACGATCAAACACAGGGGTGGTGTTGGCATGTGAAAACACATGGTCCACTGAGATTCTCTGAGTAATTCAAAATAATGTCAAAACTGGAGTAACTCATCAAATAATGATCATTTTTATTGAAGCCTACTACCAAGCTAGACCCCAAGAATACTAAGGCAAGTGTCAGGGAGCATTCACATAGCTCTGACCCAGTGTTCCAAGGAAAGCTAGGAGGGCGGGAGCTTCCATTGTTGAGAAGATACAAGGGCTTAGTAATTTCTCTGAACAGGGTGTCACTGACCCTGACCTTATGATTGTGATCCTCAGTTTCCTAGGCATTCTCAGCAAACTAAAGAGGAAACTCTTCAGGAGAAGATGGACCCTGTCCACCCCTATTTTCAGCTCTCTCTCTTTCTCTCCCTCCCTTCCTCTCTCTCCCTCCCTCTTTTCCCCTCCCCCCTCGATACTTTGTGGCCACAATCTAAAGCAATGGTAGAGAAACACTGTCATGAGAAATGGGAATTTCAGTGGCAGCAACCTCCACCTCACCTTGGCCGAGCTCGCCTCTGCCTCTCTCCGCACTCACATCTATCACATGCTGTCTTGATTCTGCTTTTCTCTCCACATTCAGCATCAAAAGAACAGAGGAGGAGCAAACTCACATTGATGCCGTATGTCAGCTGGGGAGGGGGCAATGTGAACAACCTACGAAACAAGTTTTCGGGGAATTTCCATGAGCTGGAGCTGAAGACAAGACAAACTCAAACTGGATGGGGCAAGCATGACCCAGGAGCAAGCGAAGCAGGAAGACACTTAAGCCAGGATTTCCACTTTGAGTTTCTGCCCCTTAGTTGAGGACAGTAAGCACTCGCCCTTCCTCACGGCACCATCCACCATCAACTCTCTCTTCCACTGCCACCGCTAAGTTGGGGCCACATGAGAAGAGATGGCGTAAAAATGAGGACAGGCTACCTGACAACACAGTCAAGTGGAGGGACGGAGACCAGCTGCTGCACAGCTTCAGGGGCCACCTCCTTTCCAGGGCTCCACCTTCCTGTGTGGAGAAACTCAGCAAGTTGGCTCTCATGGCCATACACACACCCAGAGAGGAGGCAAGAGCTTCCGGTTGTACTGGGAACAAACCTGTTTCTAAGGCTTACCTGGTATCTCCACTGCCTGGTACAGGTCTGGCCCAGTAGAAGCACTGTGTCTATTCTGGGTTCCTTCTAGAAAACTGCAGGGTATTGGCTGGCAATGTTTTAAAGGGACTGGATAGCTCCCCTTCACACATAAGAGATCTATAATGTGGAACTAGATATACAGCAGTAGTTAACGTCTATTGGCTGATATGTTTAGGATGTCCTCTGGAAGATGCTCACAGATGTGTCTAGGATGTCCTCTGGAAGATGCTCACAGATGTGTTTAGGATGTCCTCTGGAAGATGCTCACAGTCACACAAATCACACACTCTGAGTAAGAATCAAAGCATCAGGAAAGAGGGAGCAGGGATAAGAAAGGAGAGGGAAGGAGAAAGGACAAAAAGAAAATACGAATCACATACCTGGGCTTCTTGGTGCTGAACTCTATGTTTATAACCACAGCACCCCCTCATCTTCACCACAATTCCATGTGACAATGAGAAAACAGAGTCCAAAAGACCAAAGGCTGAGCAGAGCTCCTGGGGAGAACACCGTTCTTGTGTCCACACGGCCAGAGCCCACATTGCAGCACCTCAGGTCTGATCCCAAATCTCTGGGCTTCCTACTAACCTGCACGGCCAACAGCCCTGTTATTTATGTACTGTGTTTATAGTTAATAAACTCTGTTTATTTTCAGCCCTATATCAGAGCAGGAATATTTGCCTTTTTGCTTGAGGCCCAGAAAATGTCAGGAGACTTATCTACTGTGTCTGGAGTAGGACTTCCTGTGATCAAAGCTCTACCGCTCTGCAGAGGCAGGGACCCAGAGATCATTGGAGAAGACTGGGCTCCGTTCCTAGCTCAGCCACTCTTCCGCTGTTAACAGAGAAGCATGACACAATGAACTTTACTTCTGAGCCTCGGCTTCTTAGTCTGGAAGATGACTCTAGAAGTAGCCACGATCTCATTAAGTTGTCAAAAATATTAAAATAAACCAAGAACACTGGTGTGTGGTAGACTAGTCAGCCCTCAAAAAAGCCTGTTCCTCTCCCTGCATCAATTTGAGAAAATGGCAGGGAGCAATCACAGGAGAGAGGACTGCACCTCGTAAACAGTAGCTAAGCAGTGACGCTAATGTAGGTACTGGGACACTAAAGCCAGGCTTCCTTTGGGAAGAAGTCCCTTCCTTACTGAGTATCAGATCTTCAGGAGAACCTGCATAACTCCAAACTCTTGGTGGGAGGAAGGGCTTCTCCTAGCAGAGTTCTTGAGCTACAGATATTTTCTTCTCATGAACCAGGCACAATGTTTACCCTATAGACACATTACTAAAAGGAAAGGAGACTCTCTCAACAAGAGTGCCATGTTCCAGCCAGCGGGCTTTCTCAAAGCCTGGCAAGTGGCTATCTGATTGAGGGTTCACAGCAGCCTGACTGGGGCATTCAAGTTGCTCTGAGTTGACTCCTCTCCAGTGTGTGGAGCCATTATCTCTGCAGAGGAGAACTAGCTCTGCCCCCAGGAAGCTAACTCATTTATTCTGACCAAGAAGACTGTTGTGAATCAGATAACTCCATTACTTGTCCTGTGGTGCTTTACTGGCCTCAAATAGTAGCTCTGGGAACTTAAAGCTAGCTCCTAACCTTGGAGAGATGCAAGGACTTATGCCCCAAGGCTCAGTCTTCCGAAGTGTCTGTGCCCTAAATACCACCACTTTGGATTCAAAGTAGAATTTTATTTTTCATTTTCAGAAAAATAGTAAGTGCTATGAAGATAAGGATGCCACTGTCTCCTGTCCTTCAGTTGGAGAATGATTCCCACACACCCCAAGTTATAGAAGGAATGATAAAGCACACACGTAGAAACCCCAAAACATCTGCCGAGCCTCGTCCACTCCGTGGACACACTCTTAGCAATGAACAGCAAGAAGACAGTGTTGCGAGAGGGATCATTGCTCTGCAGTTAGCTGGAAGTCCTACCCTTATTGTTGTATTGCTATCTATCAGATACTACTTTCAGCAGACACAGAACATGAAGATGCATAGCCAAGGGAGACTGCATTTGGACAACATGCTCTCTTGCTGTTGTCATCAATACAGCAAAATAACTGATAGAAAACCATAGACTATTATTGTGGTCTTTTCATGACTAAAACATTATTTCACAGGTGAAATAATCTTCTGGAGCGGTTCACAAGTATGTAAGAAAGTATTTGAACAGTGTCTTTTGAGGATACATTGCTTGCTAGGTGCTTAACATACATTGGCTCTTTTGATACATAAACTCACTATGATATATGAAGCTGAAGATTATTAATCCAAAAGAGAAGACGAAAGCTAGGTAAATATTCAAAAATGGCCAAGAAACCCAAACCCACATGATCTTGGTTGCCGAGCCCATATGCTTTATTCTGACTTTGAACTTTTGAGCTGTGTGAGTGCTGCCTGAGAATTAGAAGAGATCTTTGTGTGTCAGCCTCATGAAGTTCATGGATTGTGTTAATCTCTGCATTCTTCTGAGGGATAACATGGTCCCAGCCACCAACTAAACACTCAACAGACTCAGCACTTCTATACTCCCTTGAGAAATGTTTGATTAGCCTAGACTCACCTGTACTTAAGGTGGATGACAGTTGTTGGGTAAGTCTCCAGGACTCTCCAGAGAAATAGCAGAACCAATAGGATTCCAACAAAAACTTTCACAGAAATCAAAAAGAATCCCAAACTCACATGGAACCAAGAAAGACCACAAATAAGCTAAAGCAATTATGAACAAAATGAATAAAACTTGAAGAACTGAAGTATTACACTGCCTGCTTTTAGAACATATTGTAATACTATAATAACCAAAATAACATGGTACTAAGCAATCAAGACTTCTAAATTGCTGAAATAGAGTAGAGAGCCCAGAAATAAATCCTTGTGTCCATAGTTAGATGCCAAGAGAATACATATGTTCCCAAACAACTGATATTGGTAGAATGGGGTATCTACAAGCATAAGAAATATTTATTTTGAACACCAACAAGCCAGCCGGAGATGACTGGGCTCCACTGTGCTTGCACAAACACACCCAGCATGCACCCTGCGCCCCTCATTCACTGTGTCCTCACACCACTCCCTGGCTTCTCCATATTGTGTAGCATTGCCCTCCCCAGGAAAAACCGTCTTAAGGAAACTGAGACAATGGAAATGAAAGAACTGTGAGAAAATGCACTACTGCCATTCTGAGATAAAAGAAAAATTCAAACCATGGTTTGGTTTGTGGAAAATGTGCACTTTAATTCAGGCCGGTAATGGAGCAGAAGGCTGCAAAGGTCAAACTTCCCACAGTAGAGGCTGCTGCAGACAGGCAGTCCACAGTTAGCTCCAGTCCAGTGGAGTGGGGTAATAAGTGAGGGATAGCCCATGCAAACCAATAAATCTCCCTGTAAGGAGGCCTTTTATCTGTGAAAAAAAAAACCTAGGAAGGAAATATGTAACTCTAAAGCAGGGTGCATTTCCTAACGATAACTGAGTTATCAAAGGCATAGCATGAGTTAATTGAGTGCTCACTTAGAAGGTTGATGCTACTTCCACATCGCTTCTACTCACTTAAGATTTAGAAATCAGTGTTTCCAGTGAGAATCAAGATAGGGGTATTGCTAAAGCAGATGTGCTCAAAAACTGCCAGACACTGAAACTCTACCTGTTCGCGTACCATTTTGCAAACAATAAATCAAGCAACTGTAATCATGACATGAGAAGTTTCTCAATATGTAAACCTGAATGGAAGGGAAGGCCTGGCCCATAATTCATCCACCAGTCCAGGTATCTGCTCCACAGTTCTCACTAAGAACTGTGCAATGAGATACAAATGAACTGTCTTTACCTCTATCTATCTAAACATTTGCTTGTATAAACATATATATTTATAACCTACAAATACATGCAAGTGCTTCTGGGAATCCTCTCCCATCTTCCTCACAGGGTATCACAGGGCTAACTGGTTACAGTCAATACCTCTGAGGTTGCATTTCGCAATGTTTATAAACATTTTCTTTTTTAACCAGCACAACAGCAGAGTTAAGGCATTATTGATATCTAGTGAAAAGAGACCAGGAACTTTCTTAAAATTTCTTTTAGTTTTCAAGATTATAATGTCCCCCCTTCTCATTTCCTTCCAAACCCTCCCATATTCTCCTCCTTGATCTCAAATTCACGGGCTCTTCTGTCATTAATTGTTATATCATACATATATGTACATACGTGTACATTCCTAAATACATAGATACAATTTGTTCAGCCTGTACGTTACTTATAAGTAGTTTTCAGGGCTGACCATTTGGTTAACCAATGGCTATGCTCTTCCCTGGGCAAAACAATCTCTTCTGTCCTCAGCATCCCCTACCTGTCCGTAATTCTTTTTTTTTTTTTTTTGTAGTATTGATACGTTTTGGTCTTTCCCCTAAAGTCCAGCATGCCTGTTGTCCTTGTTCAGCTCATGTCTCGGCAATCATGTCAGGAACATTTTATGGGTGTGTCTTCTAGCATCTCTAGGAGACACAATTTCACAGCAAACCCCTTGTTCCTCTGGCTTTTACAGTCTTTCTGCCCCTCTTCCCCAAAGATCCCTGAGCCTTGGGGAAAGATAGTGTATTGTAGATGTATCCCTCGGGAATAGGCTCCACATTTTGATTGGTTGTGGTTCTCTGTAAAGGCCTCTGTCTGCTGCTTATAGAAGTTTTCTTGATTAGGCATGAGAACTACACTTATTTGTAGAATATGGACAAATAATTAGAATGTAGTTAGGGATTTTGCTAGTTTAGTGAAGTGGCAATTATAGATTCTCCTCAAAGATGGAAAACTTCATTAGCCCTGGGTAGTTGACTAGGTTGCCAGTACCAGGAATGCTTCCCCTCTTGTTGAGAGGAACTTGAGGTCAATCTAATAGTTGTTGGTTACCCAGGGTGTGTGTGCCGCTACTGCACGCTTAGGGTTGTCTTACTATGCTGGTCACTGTTGTGGTTCATAGGCATCATAGCTGGCTAGGACTGCTGCTTGCTTCCCTCCTTTGGAAGCCTGGATGGTGCCTTCTGATACCATGAAAGTAGTCCTTGGGGAGGAGGCTTTCAAGTCAGTTCCATATCAGTGGCCTCTGCGTCCTGTGTCCAAAGTATATGATGTCTTCAAGTAATAAAGACTTACTTTCTACATCTGGGGGTCAACCAAGATCAGTGCTATAGTCTGGAATGTTTTGGGAGTCTCTTGAATAATACTGACCAACAACTTAAAAGAGGGATTCTTGTATATGGTGTTGGGTTTTTTCTTAGATTATCTTTGGCTCTTAGGGGGAGCATTGTGAGCCCAGAAGAGAAAATTTTACTTAAAGTATATATGTATATTTATATGTCAACTTATGTGTAGCATAGGAACTTTTAGGTAGATAGTTAATAGAATAATTCCTTATGACCTTTTCAGACATCCTGGTGCTTATTTTACCCTCTTCCCTTCTTCAGTACTTCTCTCTCCCTGCTGCCTAGTTAGAATCCCTCTCTGTTTTTCCTGCTTCCTTCATCAGATTATTTGTACCCTAACATCTGCCTCCCCATTGCTCCCCCACTGCCCACCCTACAGTGGTCCCTTTTTACTTTCCCAGTTCTGAAGTTACTCCAAATTATGTACTCTGAAAATTTGGACCTAGGAGCCTGAGATGTTTGTCTTTCTGGATAAGGATTACCCCACTCAATATGATCTTTGCTAGTTCCATCCATGTACCTATGAAGTTCTTGGTTTCACTTTTCTTTATAGCTGAATAGTACTCCACTGTGCGTATGTACCATATTTCATTATCCATGCATCTGTTAAAGGGCATTTAGATAGTTTCCACTTCCTATCTATTATGAAGAGAGCAACAGTGAACACAGCAGTGTCTGTGGAGTGGGACGTCAAAGTCCTTTGAGCAGATGCCAAAGAGTGTGATACCTAGGTCATATGGCAGATTTATTTTTAGTTTTTTGGGGAATTCTCCAAACTGATTTCTAGAGCACACCAGTTTGCAATCCCACCAAGAGTGAATGAGGCTTTGTCTTCCCTGCATCCCCTCCAGTGTTTGTTATCTGTAAATGACAGTTATTATTTGTTAATTTTGGCATTCTGACTGGAGTAAGATTAAATCTAAGTTGTCTTGATTTTCACTTTCCTAATTGCTAGACATGATGAGCATTTTTGAAAAGGTATTTCTTAATGATTCTTTCTTCTTTTGAGAACCAGCTCCATTTTCTGAATGGGTCATTTGGTGGTTTTCTTTTTAGTTCTTTATATAGTCTAGATATTAATCCTCTGTCAGATGTGTAGCTGGCAAGAATTCTCTCCCATTGTGTGTTGTTCCTCTTTACTCGATTGTTTCTTTTTTTTTTTTTTTTGGTTTTTCGAGACAGGGTTTCTCTGTGTTTTTGGAGCCTGTCCTGGAACTAGCTCTTGTAGACTAGGCTGGTCTCGAACTCACAGAGATCCGCCTGCCTCTGCCTCCCGCGTGCTGGGATTAAAGGCGTGCGCCACCACCGCCTGGCTGATTGATTGTTTCTTTAACTATGCCAAATCTTTTAGTTTTAGGAATCTCACTTGTCAATTGTTGGCCTCAGTTCTTAGGCAAATGGAGTCCTCTTGAAAGTCTTTACTGTCTGTTTTCTTCTAACAGTTTCAATGTTCCTGGTTTCCCATTTGGGTCTTTGATTCATTTGGAGTTAACTTTGTGCAAGGTGATGAATACAGGTACAGTTTTATTTTTCTATATATAGACATCCAGTTTTCCCAGCACCATTTGTTGAATATGTTTTATTTTCTCCAGTGTATGTTTTTGGTACCTCTGTCAATTATAAAAGACTGAAGTTAAATGTGTTCATATTTGGGTCTTTGATTTTGTTCTATTGACTCAGGTCTGATTTTTTTGCTAGTGCCATATTATTTTTACTGTTATGTCTCTGTGATACGTCTTAAGATATGGAGTGGGTAATCTCTCCATTACTATTATTATTTTATTATTATTAATTTTCCCAGAATTTTTTTTTTGGCTATCAGGGGTTCCCTGTGAGTTTTAGGATAGTTATTTTTTCTATTTCTGTGGAGAATGAGATGGAGCTTTTGGTTTAAATTGCATTGAATCTATAAATAGCTTTTGGTAAGATGGTCATTTTCACAACATTAATCCTACCAATCCAGGAACATAGGGTATCTTTCCATTTCCTTGTGTCTTTTGTTTTGTTTTTTGTTTTGTTTGTTTGTTTGTTTTTCAAGACAAGGTTTCTCTGTAGCTTTTGGAACCTGTCCTTGAACCAAGTCTTGTAGACCAGGCTGGCCTCAAACTCACAGAGATCTGCCTGCCTCTGCCTCCCGAGTGCTGGGATTAAAGGCGTGCACCACCACCACCTGGCTCTAGTGTCTTTCTTAGCTCTTTCTTCAGAGGTGCAACATTGTCATTGGAGAGGATCTCCACTTCCTTGGCTAGGTTTTTTCCCACATATTTTCTGTGAGGCTATTGTGAATGGGAGTATCCATGACCTCTTTCTCTGAATGCTGTTGGTGAATTAAAAAGCTATTGATTTGTGTAATTTGATTCTGAATCCTGCCATGCTACTACATTTATGTATCATTTCTAGACATTTTCTGGTAGAATTTTGGGGATCTCTAAAGTATAATATCATGCCATCTGCAGGTATGGATTTCTTCTTTTTCTACTTACACCCCATTGATTTCCTTCTATTGCCTTATTGTTCCAGCTAGTACTTTGAGCACAATATTGAAAGGAGTCATGATGGCAGATGGCCCTTTCTCCTTCCTGACTTCACTGCTTCGAGCTTTCCCTATTTATAAAGATATCAGCTGTGAGTTTTTCATGTATAGCTTTTATTTGATTGAGGTTTGTTCCCTCCAGTTTGTTCTCTAGGACATTTCCCATAAAGGTATGTTTATTAAAGGCTTTTTCTGCATCTATGAAGATGATCATTTGAGTTTTGTCTTTAAGTCCATTAATGTGATCTGTTACACTGATTGACTTGCATATATTTAGTCATCCCTAAGTTTTAGGGATAAAGCCAGTGTGGTCGTGGTATATAATTTTTTTTTTTGTTTTTTGTTTTTCGAGACAGGGTTTCTCTGTGGTTTTGGAGCCTGTCCTGGAACTAGCT
>NC_022012.1:19273197-19277011 GCF_000317375.1 Microtus ochrogaster
AGGCTGGCCTCGAACTCACAGAGATCCTCCTGCCTCTGCCTCCCGAGTGCTGGGATTAAAGGCGTGCGCCACCACCGCCCTGCTAATTTATATATTCTGTTTGCAAGTTTTTACTTCTGTTTTGTTGAATATTTTTGAATCTGTGTTCTTTCAGGACATAGGCCTGTAACTTGCTTTATTAATTGTGTCTTAACGTGGCTTTGGTGTTTGATGACACTGGCTTCATGGAAGGAGTTTGGGGTGCTCCTTCTGCTATTTTGTTTTAACAGTTTATGGAGGATTGACTGTGTATCTTCTTTGAAAGTCTGGTGCAATTCTGCTGTAAATTCTTCTGGCCATGGATTTTTTTTTAAAGCTGGAAGCCTTTTTATTGCTATTTCAATCCTGTTGGGGTGTTGACTTCTTTGTTTGGCTTTGATAGTTTGGCTGTAGCCAAAAGTTATCCATTTCTCTTAGGTGTTCCAGCTGACTGTAGTACAAGCATTTTAAAATATCCATAAAAATATTTATGGATGACCTCAGTTTCTCTGCTGTATTCATTCCCTCTTCAAACCAAACTAATGCTTCCCATATTTTATTTAGGTTTGGTTTGTAGGTTATAAATTTTTTAGGCTGTTTATGCCATGGAAATTTTTTTCTCTCTCCTTCAATCATGGTAAATAGTTATTCTGGATATATTGTTTTCAGTTGGCTATCAAAGTCTTCTAAAATTTGAAATGCATTTCTCCAAGCTGTTCTGGCTTTCAAAGTTTCCATTGAGAAATCAGCTGTTATTCTGCTATTTTCTCTTTTAATACACTTTCTTTACTATATACACTTACTGTTTTAACTATGATATGCCATGGGGACATTTTCTGGTCTTGTCTACTTGTGGTTCTGTGTGCTTCTTGTGTCTATGTGGGTGTGTCTTTCCTCAGTTTGGGGAAGTTTTCTTCTATGATCCTTCTGAAGATCTCACTTTTGACAGTGACTTGGGTTTCTTTTCCTGCATCTATGCCTACACTTCAAAGGCTTGGTTTTTTTCATGGCGTCCCATGTCTCCTTTCTGTGTATTTTTTCAAATTTCCTGTTATTTGATCTAGATCCTAGGTCTTCTGTTTTCTCCTTAAGTCCTGATAGTCTTTCTTCTGTTTGATTTATCTAGTTTTAAGACTTCCTTCAAGTTGTCTAGTTGAGTTACTGGGTTTTTCAGTTCCATCTTCCTTTCAGGTTGAGTGCTCTTCAGTGTTTCTATCTCAGTGCTGAGTTCTGTTCTCATGTTCCGGATTGTCTTTATTGTTTCCATCAGCTGTATGTTGTGTTTCCTTGGGCATCATTCAGATTTATTCTCCTTGACTTAATTGAACTATTTCTTTGTGCCTTCATTAATCTCCTTGAATTCTTTGATTGCTCTTTTAAATTCTGCATCCTGGAGTTCATCTAGTTAATCTTCACTGGGCAACATTTCTACAGGAGTGATAGGTTTTGAAGGGGAAATAATGGCTTGATCTTTCATATTGCTTATATTTTTAAAATATTTTATTTTGTGTATGGGTACTTTCCCAGCATGCATATCCAGTGCCCTTAAAGGCCAAATTAAAGATGTTTGTGAGCAACAATGCGTGTGTTGGCAATTTCACCTGGAGGCTCTGAAAGAGCTGCCAGGGCTTTTAACCACGAGCCATTTCTCCAGCATCATTGTTTGTACTTCTGCAATAACATCTGGACATGTGGGCTTCTTTTGTTAGTTCTGACGTGGACAGGGCAGCTTGGAATATGAGAGGATATGGTGGAAATAGGTCTAGAGATTAAAGATAACTTAGATGAAATCAATTCAAGTGAACAGAGGGGAATGGACCAGTATCCAGGACACGTACAAGTATTACGATGGCTGTGCATGTGTAGGGGATGGTATTATGTTGCCTTTCTCCCCGTTTTTAGGATCTTATGTTCTCTCTCTTCCCTCTTCCATATTGTTCCCTGACCCATGGAGGGATTAATAGAAATGACTTGCTTATGATTAGGTCCTCATCTGTCACTTTTTCTCAGCATCTTGGGCAACCATGAGTCTCTGCATTGGTTGCCATTCACTACAAATAGAAGTTTTTATGGTTAGGGTTGAGAGTAGTATTTCTGTAGATTCTTAGAAGGCAGTTATGTCTGCTTAACTAAATATCAGTAATGATATTGCTCATAAGGGTCTGTGACATGCTGAGGCATTAATATTTTTTTGAGAGGGGGAAGACTCTCAGACAGGCATAAGATTCTTCCTGTGGAGCTGCCCCAGATCCCTTCAGAAAGCACTTGGTTACCACTGTAACAACTATCTACCATTACATGTCTGGGTACATCTTGCCTGGCAGATTGGAGCTCTGCTCCCCCCACCACCACCCACCCAAGTGCCTGTTTAGTTCTTTCTGGAGCTTTGAAGGTGAATCTCAGATTTTAACAGTTGTGCTCACTCAGTCTGGGCAGAACTGGTCTGGCAGGTGCTGACTGAGAGACCAGCCTGCCAAGGTTTTGAACTGATGCTCCTGCGCCAAAGACAATAAAGAGAAAGGGACTTGGCTGGGCTGTGCTTTTCCAGACATTCCTTCTTCCCAGGGGAGAGATCCGGAAAAAGCCAGAGCTATTATGCAGTGGGAGGAAGCAGCGAGAGTCAGCAGAGAAGATTCTGTCCCCATTAGAATGCTAGGGCTAGCTTAAACTGAACTCCATTCTCCCAGTCTTCAGCTCTCAATCATGAGTCTTTGACGTCCTCGCTCCAGGAAGCAGTGGCTCCCTCAAATAACTCACTGCTCCGGGCCTCACCCATTGGCTACAGAGATCTGAAGTCAAGTCTAGACCGCTTTCCCTCTACCTGTACACCCGGTGGAAGCCACAGTAAGAATCAATGTAGCCCTAAAGTCGGCTCTCCAGGGTCCCCGTCCCCAACTGTCTTAACAGTCTATCTCTTGGCTTCGGCCCCAGAGTCGTGGCTCTCACGAACCTGTCGCCTCATAGCTTCTGCCTCCTTCGGGGAAGGGCTGAGGTTCATTCACACTGACTCCTAAGGAACGGAGAAAATGACTCTGTCTCCTGCACAGAGTTCCAGTTCTATTTTAGCAGAACTAAAGGTTACACCCTTTGAAAGAGTCTGTGTCTGCTGAGAGATGACCGGAGTAAAACGCTTCTAGGCATTCGCTGTGTGCATCAGTGAGCAAAGGGCTTTGCAGGAACTGTGTCCTGAGTCCACATGTGAGGATGGGTGTAGTGATAAGGAGCAGCGGCAGGCTGTGTCCCACCACCCGGCTAGCTTTACCCGAAATAATTACACGGAAACTGTATTCTTTTAAACACTGTTTGGCCCATTAGTTCCAGCCTCTTATTGGCTAGCTCTTACATATTGATCTAACCCATTTCTAATATTCTGTGTAGAACCACGAGCTGGCTTACCAGGAAAGATCTTAACCTGCGTCTGTCTGGAGTGGGAGAACCACTCACTGACTCAGCTTCTTTCTCCCAGCATTCTGTTCTGTTTACTCCACCCACCTAAGGGTTGGCCTATCAAATGGGCCTAGGCAGTTTCTTTATTAATTAACCAATGAAAGCAACAGATTAGAAAGAAATCACTCCCACATCAGATGGGTACTATTCCCATTCCCGCCCCGCGCCCCCTAACCCCCTAGCAACCCGAGGCACAGCTGAATTAACCCAGCTAAGAACACACAGCTCCACTTCTAGAACAGAGCTGGGAGGTGATTCCGTGATCCCACAGGTCCTGTAGGATCTGGCACTCCCTGCTTCCCATCCTCCTGCTGTGCTTGCTAAGGATGTAGCAGGGTACCCACTGCTG
>NC_022012.1:19277261-19287350 GCF_000317375.1 Microtus ochrogaster
AGGGTACCCACTGCTGTGCTTGCTAAGGATGTAGCAAGGGTACCCACTGCTGTGCTTGCTAAGCATGTAGCAAGGGTACCCACTGCTGTGCTTGCAGATCTCTTGCTCTTCTGACTTTATTTTTCTGTCTATAAAGTGGAGCTGATGCTTTCTTATCTCTAAAAATGACAAGAATTTGATCCTGAGATTCTGGAAATGGACAACTTTTGTCAGGTGTAGGTCAAATAAAATAGATTATAAATGTTCCTGCAAGCCCTCCTAGAGCCTGTAAAATCCAAATAAATGTCAGGCTATGCAATCCTGCTGCTGTGGCCCACCTTACCCTGGAGAGGTCAGTGTCATTGCAATTCTTCCCTTGGTAATGTCCCCTCAGGTGTTAGCTACCTCCTAGCCTTGAGGGTAAGTAAGCAGCCTTGACCTTCCTGCCTGTAGAAGATGAGCCAGCTGGTTAGCTGGTGCTCGCATCTTTCAGTCCAGAAATAGCCGTGCCTTCCCAGTGTGTTCTGGGTATGGGCACGAGGCGACCGTGTTTTGATTACAGCAGCAGTTATCAGCAGACAGCAGGCAGAGCTACTTAATTCCTCACTTAGCAAACACTCTCCCTCGGCCGGCTGCCTGAATCCAGAAAGAGGAAATATTTTAGGAAAGCCAGTGAGTAATTTTTTTTTTCCAAAATATATGCTGACAGGGGTCTGGAAAGAAGAAACAGGAATTCGGTTTGGGTCTAGGAACAAGAACCATGTGATCTTCAGTGCATACCAGACACAGAGTAAGGCGTGCTTCCCTTCTCTGCCTCCCCCACAGCTGGGAAGGAACCCCTGCCCTCTGACTTTATTGCATATGGGAAAGAAGCCTTTGAAGAGGCTAAACGCTCTGCAGCAGGTATGTATGCACGTGTCGTGAAGCAGGTCTGGAGTCCAGAGCTACCTTGTACATCTGAGCCTGTGATCCCAGGGCCCTGTGCTCAGCTGAATGACCAGCCAGATGAACAGAGAATCTGTCAAGTGCCAACCAGTACCTCACGCTTTCTCTTCAAGGGTCCAAGGATACAGCATGTTCTCCCTGGATGTCTTGAAAAGCACTAAGGTGACAATAATTTCTTTCAGCTCCACCATGTACGGTATTGAGCAAACCTTTAGAAACAGACAGAGCTACCCAACCACCTTGATCCCATTTCATACTCAGTTGTTCAATTGCTTCCACGTATGATGATGCTGAAATATGGAAGATCAACATGTCAGGGCTAGTCAGTCAGTTACTAGAGCACATGTGCCTGAGCCAGTGTCCAGCCTTGGTGTTAGACCAGTGCCCTCCTGGGAGGAAGGTGGACCCTTAAAACAGCAGCCACAGGTTCAGTGGTCCTGCCCCTGCAACCTCTAACAAATACTCCACTGCCATTTTCCTTGCCAGAGAAAAGTTAAATGTTATTAGATGGACGAACGAAAAAGAAGAGAGTGAACTGTCTCTGCGGGAAGAATGGAGACATGGGTGACAGTCAATGCCTTCCTTTTGCAGGCAATGGTTTTGTGGTAGTAAGTCCAAAGGTTGTGTGATACAGTCTTTCATTCATTGATAGATAGATAACATAGTTGGGTGGATGGATGGATGGATGGATGGATGGATGGATGGATGGATGGATGTCACATCACTGGGTGCTTGCCATATGGTAGGCACTAATCTATCCTTCCACTTGCATTATGTGGGATGGGGTTCTTGTTCTAAGCAACACTGTTTACACACTGGTGCTTCTAGAGAACCACAGAAGATGGGGGAAACGAAGGCAAAGAGAAAAGTAAGAAACCGAATTGCTGTCCCTATGTGTACATGTTGCAAATGTCATGCCAGGCATGTTGTAGGCACCGCAGTAGTTCTCATCATAGTCAACCAGCAAACCATGAATAAACATGATCATCCCGCTGGACACATGAGGAAACTGTAGTACAGATGCGCAAGTAACTCGTCCATGGTCAACTGCTAACCTGCCAACTCGCTGACTTGGTTCGATACTGATCAACTAGCAAAAAGAATCCTATACGGGCAAAGAAGAGGATAACAATTTACTATGGCAAAACCTTAGAGTTGTCATATATTACAGGGATACCCAGGTTCCAGGGTCACATGTGTATAAGTTTGTAGTACCAATTCAGGTCACTTCTCATCTATTAATATTTTTTGAACTTTTAATTGAAGTTTAGCGAAGTCAAGTCCTAAGCTTAAAATTCAATGCATTCCCATGGTGAATGCTCCATTTCACCAGACCCAAGAATAAAACCCCTGATTTCTACAACCTTACCCTCATTTCCTTTCAATCATTCTCTTGCCCCCCCCCCCCCGAGTAGCCATGCTTCTGACTAACTTCCGACATTTTAAAGTTTGCTCATTTCTGAATTTTGTGCAAAGGAAAACAAATAACATTTTGCTTGGCTCTTTTTGATCAATATCATTATTAGCAAAAGTCACACATGTTGCTAAATGAAGCTTTAAATGATTCTTTTTCATTTCAGTACATCTTTCCACAGAGTATAGGTATTTCATCATTTATTACTATCATTTATTACTCAATTATTTGTTCTACTAGAAATGAATAGTTTTTTTTTATTTTTGCATAGCTTCAGTTTTGAGCATCATGCAGTGATACTGTGGACATGTTAGTGTATCTACTGGTTAGCATGTGTTACTCTGGAAGTTAGGTATAAAGCCAAACCCTAGCTACCCACATACCTCCTTTCCATATCTTTTGGCTTTGCCTACTGTTAAAAACTCAGTCACTTTTCTGCAAGCTATTTGGGGGCTGCTTGATAAAAGAAATGGAGGCAATGAAACACTAGTCACCTGACAACATTTAGTGTCACCACCCATGTCCCTGCAGGAACTGCTACTTCCTTAAAACACACCCCAAACACCACTGCTTGTTGGAACCCCCTGCACAGCTTGTGAGTACCCCCAACAGCAGATTGCACTCTGTGGAATAAAGCCAAATCAGTCAAAGGACAAATCAGACATTTGTAAATTGTGTAAAACTTGACAAATAGTAACAAAAGCAGTTCCAAGTTACAAGTACCCAGCTTTCCCTGGGACAGATAGATCCTGTTGCGTTGCTTCAGGGCTTCTCTTCTGCCCATCACCACTGCCCCAGGGCAGTTTCTCAACTGTGAGGAGCATATCACAGCATATAAACCCACTGTCTCAGGGTTACCATTGCTGTGATGAAACACCATAACCAAAAGCAGCTTGAGGAGAACAGGGTTTATTTGGCTTCCGTGCACTGAACCACAGTCCATGGAGAAAAGTCAGGACAGGAACTCAAGCAGGCAGGAACGTTGAGGCAGGAGCTGATGCAGAGACCATGGAGGGTGCTGCTTACTAACTTGTTCCTCATGGCTTGTTCAGCCTGCTTTCTTATAGAACTCAGGACCACCAGTTCAGGGGTGGTACCACCCACCATGGCCTGGGTCCTCCCCCATCAATCACTAATTAGGAAATTACTCTATAGGACTGTTCGTAGACCCTGGTCTTATGGAGACATTTTCTCAATCGAGGTTCCCTCCTCTTAGATGACTAGCTTGTGTCAAGTTGACATAAAACTAGCCAACACATCCTCCCATTAGTACAGATGATACATCCAGCTTGTCTGTAGTTCATATTCATCCCAAGAGAACAAAGCCATGTTCATACTTTGTCTGGAATCCCATGATGTGTTTTAGTAAAATGAAATAATACAAGGCACATTGTTTGGGTGACAAAAGACATGCACTAATTGCCTCAGTTAATACCGAGATGCTTATAATATGCTGAAGTTTATGTTGTGGAATGATAATAAAGTCCTATTTGCTTTTGTGCTTTATCAGAGAGGCCACTAAGTGTCATATGGCTTCAGAAATAGACAAATCGAAGTGGTTGAATTAAAAGCCGACTGTAAGAAAACTTGGATAAATTATATACAGTTCTTGAAAACATAAATGCTACTGAGATA
Organism: Microtus ochrogaster; assembly: GCF_000317375.1. Classification (NCBI taxonomy): domain Eukaryota; kingdom Metazoa; phylum Chordata; class Mammalia; order Rodentia; family Cricetidae; genus Microtus; species Microtus ochrogaster. The sequence continues at coordinate 19,281,235 of NC_022012.1, forward strand.
CAAAAAGAAAATCAATGCATAAAACATGAAAACAAGTGAGAAGAAGCTACTGATACCCTCAACTGGCAGACACTACAGTGACAGGCTAGAGAGAGGTCGCCTGGAGACGTGTAGGAACATGTGTGCTGATGGAAAACGCATAGAAACATAACTGTGTGTGTATCTATTAAATACGACATTCATGTTGAGAAGTGGAAGGCAATGTTTTGCACACACACTTCTTGAGGCAAGCACTATAACATTTTCATGTGATGTTTCTTCAGATCAGGGCTTTTAATGAATCCTTCATGAACTGAGACATTTAACAGGTGACCAATGGCTTCTCTTACTGCATGACACATAGCTTGACAACACACCTTTGTCACTACAAAGGGAAGAAACATGTCTTTGTGGACTTTTCCGCATCCATGCTTCTAAAGAAATGGGGAACGGTTAGGAGAAAGTCTAGAAAAGCACTGTCTAGAATGGTTGAGTTCTGTTTAGAAAAAGGCAAAATCCAGGGATAAAAAAGATACCAAAACACCTGCAGGGCACTGAGACAGCTTATCCATGCAATTGGCCCTCTGTAAGCAGGAGTTCTACATCCATGGCTCAACCTACCTGCAGTTAGAAAGAATTCTTGAATTGCATTTTAACTGAGTTCCTATGTTTCCTATCATTTTAACTGAATGTGTGCCTATGTTTCCTGTCATTTAACTGCATGTGTGCCTATGTTTTTTGTCATTTAACTGAATGTGTGCCTATGTCTCCCATCATTTAACTGAATGTGTGCCCATTATGTTCCTTGTGTAACTGGATGTGTAGCCATGTTGGCTATTATAAACAATTTAGAGTTGATTTCAAGCACATGAGAGGATGTCTGAGGTACAAGCAAACACTACACATTTTACGTACGTGACTAGCATTCGAGGATTGTGGTGTCCTGGGAGTATGCTCTGGAACCAACTTTCTAAAGGATGATGATCTACACAGAGTCCTGTGATATTTCACCTCCTCAATTTGTGTTTCTTACTATTCTTGACATAATAATTATAGAAACTTTCAGTGATTTTATAAGTATGCTTTAACATGAGATCAATACAAACTATAAATTATAACCAGAGATCAGCAGAAAACCTAAGACTGCAACCAGACGTCCTGAGTTCAAGTTTCAGCTTTCACAAGCTCCCTGCTAAATCCCCAATAAGGCTTTTGGTCCCTCGAGTGGAACTGTCTCCTCTACAGAACGAAGGGCTTACAAAAGCTGCACTTGCCTCCTCAAGGTACAGCCCTCCATTAGGGCTACGTCTGTATGGTTTTGGCTCAGATCTGTGTTACACACGAGGCTTGTATGCTACACTTTGCTGGCTCGCCATGCACAAATGCTCCAGAGATCCCAGAGACCCCTCTCCGTCACCCATCGCAGATCTGGCTGGAGAGGTAAGGCTGTTTCCCAGTCTCTTAACACTTACGTGGGATGGCCATGTAGCCAAGTGGTGGCTAGTAACACGGTGTCTCAAGGAGAAACTTCCAGAAAAGCTTTTCAAAAACAGGCTCCACTACGGTATCCCTTTACCCTTTCCTTCCTCTTCTGTCTTCCTGATTGTGACCTGGCCTGGAGCCTAAAGCCACAGCCCAGTCATTAACTGTGAAGAATGTTTGAGGACTGAGGCCATTATACTCTACTGTGACGATGGAAGAAACGAAAAAGCCAGGCTTGCAAATGTCTCACTGAGCCATCCTCCCAGATCTAGAGAGAAAACCACATGTCTGTTGCTCTAAACAAGTGAATCTCTGCCTGTTGGAAGCACTTTTATAGTTTTTTTTTTATAAAAGCAGGCTTTTATAGGACCTGCAAGTGAATGGAGCCCTGATAAAGCTCAGACACAGAGATTCCTCAGGGTCAGCAACAGTGTCGGCATGTCCAACCTTCGCCCTGTGATCCATGAGCAACCCAAGTTGACTAGGAACATGGCTTCATGAAAAATTCTAAACTTACTCAAAACATTGGGAGATTTTGGAGAAGAGGTAACTCCTGAGCATGTCTCAAGGGTGAATTTTGCTTTTGATGGTATCGTGCCACAGAGTCAAAAGGTTAAAAAGGCCTGCAAATTCAGAATGAATCCTCTTCCTGGGACTCACTGTGAGAGACTCTTCCCTTGTGCCCAAGCCTGTAACTCCCACCCAGGCCTCAGGATCCTGATCATCCACTCCTCCTCCTGGCTTTTCCATGCAGGGTCCATAGCACCTCCATCAGGTACTGCCTACTTCTGGCTCCAATCCCTTAGTACCACCTTCATTCATCCTTCTGAAGCTTCCAAAGGAAAGTCATGGTATCTCCCCCCACTTCGTGGACCTCAGATATGTCTTTGAGCCTGGTGCATATGCTCATCACATGGTAGTTTAATTATTTTTGGATAAACACAACTGTTTATTATCATCTCAGCCATCTGACAAACTTATGAGAAAGTGACTGTGGAGTCCAGCCCCTGCCACCATCCTGTCCACAGGCTGTCGTGCTGCCCAGTTCTGTCCTAACTGCGTATTTACCACTGTCACCCTCGCCGTGCTAAACTTCAGTCCACAAGCTCTTTGTTTCCAGCAAAAAGACACATGTGGAAATCAGCTGTCCTCACACATTTCATGATGTGTGAAACAGCAGCAGAATTGATCCTGGATTTGTTTGTTAATTTAAGAGAAATAAGAGGTGTTGAGATACTAAAAGCCATGGGAATAGGGAAATGGGGAGCTTTTCACAAACAATGCTTGATAAACATTTATTACGCCCAGGAGACCCGCGTTCATGCCTTTCCTGAGCCAGCATGCACCACAAGTCGAAGACAGAGTGGGATATTAATTTGTCCTGATCAATTGATTTCCTCAGCCTAACACTGGAAGAAGACATTCTGAGCTGCAGATTGTGTGTGTGTTTTTTAAGGCAAGAACTATCATGAAAGGGTCAAAAAAGTAATTGAGATGTAATGGGATTGTATGAGATTACATTAAAGGCCACAATTATTTAGTTTATTACATTTTGCTTTGAACCGCTAAACTGCCCATCTATCTGGCAAATTGAAGCTGATTCACTTATGCTTAAGAGTGTACAGAATGCTCGCATGTGAGTGAGCCTCACTCCCAGATGCTATGGGTCCGTTTGCTTTCTCGAGGACACTGATCCTACCTTCAGACAGGAAGTGTGACTGAGACCGTGTCTGAAAAGCTACATAAAGAAACCAGCCTTTTCCTCACACACCAAAAGTGTACTGGCTGTCTTGCTCTTGGAACTTTAGTCTCCCTTTTCATTTAATATTTTTGTAAATTTTCTTTAAAGAGAACTATAGATTCCCTGCCAAAAAAAAAAAAAGGGTGTGTGTGTGTGTGTGTGTGTGTGTGTGTGTCCATCCTACAAGGCTGAATGTGTCAAGTGGAGGGAATGTAAGTCAAATAATCCCAAGCTAACTCTGAATAGAGTATTATAAGGTTTTTCTTTATTAAAAGAGAAAAACCAGCCGGGCGGTGGTGGCGCACGCCTTTAATCCCAGCACTCGGGAGGCAGAGGCAGGCGGATCTCTGTGAGTTCGAGACAAGCCTGGTCTACAGAGCTAGTTCCAGGACAGGCTCCAAAGCCACAGAGAAACCCTGTCTCGAAAAACCAAAAAAAAAAAAAAAAGAGAGAAAAACCGTGGAACAGGAGTGGGGGTCCAACATCAAGGCATGGAGCACAGGAAGAGAAGGGCAAGTGGGTGGCACCTCTGTCTTTTGGTACCCCAAAGCCACACCTCAACCTGGTCCAGCCTCTCAAAGGCCATTGGTTGAAAGAGGTTCCCCATCATAAACCCAAGGCTTGATCTTGATTTTTTTAAGAACTGAGAGCCTTTAAGTGTTAGAGGACCAGAGTGTCATTTCATTGTTGGAGCAAATCAAGACATCTCTTGGCCCCCAACCCACTGCTATTGGTGTGGCAAACATTCTTTTCTCTGCATGCATTCATGAAGGTTTTCTTGGGAATAATAAGGCCAGCACTTTCCCTACAGTGTTCTACTGCAGGCGAGTACCGGTTCTCCAGCCCTGGTATACGTGGAGCTTGGTCTTATTTTCCTTGCTACAGTCCTATCACATCTCCTGGATCTGGTATGCAGCTTATTCTTAAATAAATAAATAAATAAATAAATAAATAAATAAATAAACAAACAAACAAACCAGGGGCTTTTGTAGTTTGCTGAAAGCTTGAGGGGTCCAGTGGTCTCAGCATATTGATATATTTCTCCCAACTTCAAGGACATATTGCTGTCCCTGGCTTCCCCTACCACTGAGAAAGAAGATGCAGGACCTTTTGGGGTTGTAACACAAATACACCTCTTCTGAGCATGTTACTCCATTTGTCTGGCTTTGGCTGGGATACAGAATAAAAAGCAACTCTACAATAGGTACAGGTTGGAGTATAGGCTGCATACTGGGGACACAGAACCCCTAAAAATCAATGATGCTTGAAGTGCCAGTATCAAATGGGAATACTGGGTGAATTCTGTCATCAGAGAAAAACGGCTCACTCTTCAGTTTCCTTGGTGGGCTGATGACACTGAATAACTGAATGTAAGGCTGTAGGTTGTCTTGATTGGGGCTCTGCTTCTAACGGTCCACACCCAGGTCATTAAGTTTTCACAATGCCCTTTATTTTAGAAACTGCTGATCCCCTCTGTTCTCAGAAACCAGAAAGTGGGAGCAGTTCCAAGTTTATACAGATTCAAAAAGTTGACGGTGAGCTAGCCATGATCAATTTTGGAGGTCTGACCCTGAATTCCACACTTATAACTTCGCTATCTGTACCCTCTTGTTCTCAGACTTCTCTCCAAATCATATTATGGGATGCTTGCAAAAACACAGGGAAGTCAATGTTGGCACAGGGCTTTTGTTTATTTTTCATGCTGATCCACAGGTAGATAAGATGGTGACCTAGAGAGGGAGGAGACACGGGGAATGGGTCTTGGTAGGAAACAGTGTATTGTAATTCAATTCTGCTTTGAAGTGCTTGCAGGTGAGCTGAATCAGCAGTTTTATTTACAATTCTAGAAAGACTAAGGACAGGGAATGTGGGTACCTTGCCTTCTGGAAGCCTGCTGGGACCCCAATGTCTCAAAATAGACCTGGTACCTGGGCTCCACTCCAAGGGGGAGTTGTGGAGATAGTGTCCAGAAAAGCTAATGGCCCCAAATGTCCTTCCTGCCATTTTCCAAGATCTTTAAGATCCAAACTCTTAGATTAATCCAAAGATGGTTGGTAGAATCACAAAATTTCATTCACATTACCAGGAAACATACAGAGTGTCTTCCATGTACGTGGCATTTTTGTAAACATCAGTGGATAAAGAGATGAGAAGTCTCACATGTGCTAGCAGGAAGGGGCATAGATTAAGAAGTAAACACAGAGTTGATGAAATGGCTCAGTAGGTAAGGGCTCCTTAGTGTGACCTGATCCTAAGACAGGAACACAAAGACCAGAGTGGTAAAGAGGAAAAATCCAGGCCGCTGAGCAGAGGAGGTATGTCACTAAATTACATTTGAAATGGACCACAAGTTGATTTCATGAGAAGAAAGTTTGGGGCACTCATATAGTAAGCACCTAAAGTAGTCAGAGAAGGGAGAGTGGAGGCTGGCAGCAATGAACTTTAGGGAAGACACGGGGTATGGAAGATTGAGGCCAGCATGATCGGGTAATAGGTGCTAAGAGGGGTAGGAAATAAACACAAGCTTCGGGGCTGACGTAAGGGTGTTTGGAACGGCAGAACTGATGCTAGCCTTTGCTGTGTGCTATGCTTTAGTAGGAGGCTGGAATGTTCCTTGCATCCTGAATATTTCAGTGTTATCTTTTCCTATTCAATTTAGAACAGCCCTGTATGGATATGCTAAGGCTCCCTTCATCCCTGGTACTAACTACAGTTCCACTGTGCCATCAGCAGAAGCCAAGACTCCAGGTGAGAAAAGATGCAGAATTGAATGTGACAGGGCCAAGGAAGAGGACATCTCAGAAAATTCTGTGCTTCCCAGAGAAAATAGTACAGCTCTCTCCCTCCCTTCCTCCAATCCCTCTGTGTGTGTGTGTGTGTGTGTGTGTGTGTGTGTGTGTGTGTGTGTGTGTGT
>NC_022012.1:19287450-19317125 GCF_000317375.1 Microtus ochrogaster
TGTGTGTGTGTGTGTGTGTTTATGTGTGTGTGTTTGTCTTCTCTTCCCCATACCAGGGTTTCAGTGTCTCAGTGTATCCCAGGCTGATGTCAAATTAACTGCATAGCAAAAAATGACCTTGGTCCTCCTGCTTCTAGCTCCTGAGTGCTGGGATTACTATACAGCAATTACCACTGTCTGTTTTATGTGCTGCTAAGCATTAAACCCAGGGCTTCCTGCATGATGCTAGGCAAGTACTGTGCTGACAGAGCTACAGTCCTAGCCCCAAGAATCTAAACCTTAACTGTAAATCACTATTGGCTGCCAGAATCCTAGCATTCTTGGGACTTAAAGGCAAGAAGTCACAGTTTACTAATCAACTGAAAGAAACCAGGCCATACAAGAAATGAGGCAAGATCCTCACAGACATATGTGTCTGTTTGTCTGGCATGAAAAAATTCTTTCTGGGTGGCCCAGAGTCAGACTCACAGAAGAGAGGCTTCCTGCCCGGCCTTAGCCAGGAGCTTGTGCTCCACCACACCCTGAAGCTGACTCGGGGCAAAGCCTTCCCATCTCACCCTACATGAAAGAAGCAGTTTTGAAAAACATGTTTCAAGAGAGGAAGATGTTTAGGTTCCAAGCCTAAACATTCTTCTGTAAAATGTGTAAACGTGTTGTGGAATTTGGCTGTGGTGTCTGCTGGGCTAAGGAAGCAGCAGCCTCCTCATTGCTCTGCACAGCACGGAAGTAGAGAGACACATACACAGGCTGCTAGCTGATGTCAGAGTGAAGGAGCTGCAGACTCGCCACTGTCTCTCTGCTGTTGGAAATGAGTGCAGAAAGCTGTGTGCATTTTGACTTGACACCTACATCAGTGAAGAGAGTGGCTCTACGACATGTCCCTTAAAATGCATCGAGAAGAAACCACCTTGGTATTGCTGTTGCTGTTGTTGTTGTTTTATTAAGATAAAACAAAAGTCGTCACAAGGATGTTGGACAAGGCAAACCAACAGAAAGAAAAGAGCCCCAAGAGAAGGCACAAGAATCAGAGACACACTCATTCACATGTTCAGGAGTCCTGTTAAAGTGCTAGACTGAAACTATAATATGTATGCAAAAGGCCTGGTGCAGACTCCCGCAGACCCTGTGCTTACTGCTTCAGTATCTGAGTGCATATGAGCCTTGTTCAGTTGACTTAGAGGACCTCGTTCTCCAGGCATCCTCCATCCCTCTAGTTCCCACATTCCTTCTGCCTCCTCTTCTGCTGGATTCCTTGAGCCCTGAGGAGAGGGTTTGATGGAGACATCTCCTTCAGAGCTGAGTGATCCGAAGTCTCTCACTCTCTGAATAATGTCTGACTGTGCGTCTCTGTATTTGTTCCCATCTGCTGCAAGAGGAAGCTTCTCTGATGATGGCTGAGCAAGGCACCAGCCTAAGAGCATAGCAGAATAGCATCAGGGACCATTTTATTGTTACTTTCTTTTTAAGGCCAGTAGTATTTGGCTTTACCCTAGGTCTCTGAGCTATCTAGTCTCTGGGTCATGGTCGCCCAAGCAGTGTTGGGTATGAGTTCTACCTCATCACAAGCTTTGTCTGCCATTGCCCTGGCATATTTTGCAGGCAGGACAGATAGTAGATGAAAGGTTTTGTGGCTGAGCTGGTGCTTATATTTCTATTTTGGAAGCCTGCAGAGTATCTTCACATACCAAAGGCACTAGAACAAGGGGTGAAGGTTCAATGCAGGCACCAGCTCTACCTCTATTATGTTTATTTAGTTGTATGGGTGTTGTCTTCAGCAATGGGACCTTGCTGTCAGTTTGCAGATAGTAATCTATTATCTTGCCAGCATCCTGGATTGTTTGGGGATTTCCACCTTGACTTCAAAATTAAAGTCAAAAGATATGTTACTTTGGAGAAGAGATTTTGCTTTTGTTTCCACAGGAAATGAGAGGCTGTGGATTTATTCTGAGTTAAGAAAAATCAGATTTTATCAAGGAAGACCACCTGAGAAATCTCAGGCAGAAAAAGATGGCCCAGATGTCTGAGTTCTACATCCAGAACAGATTCAAGATGTTGCCTGAGATGATCAAGCCTCACAGGATACTCCAGTCAGGACTTGATCATAACTCTAAATTTTCTTTAGGTCCCTGTAAGATTATGAGCACCCCCAACCAGCCAGAGGTAGCCTGGAATCCTACACCCACATTCCCCCAAAATGGACTATGGATATTTTCCTTTGTTTTTTTTTTTTTTAAAAAAAAAAAGAGGGAGAAGTGTTGTGTGAGAATTGTCCATATTCTGTCAATTATGTTTTAAATAAACGCTGATTGGCCAGGCAGGAAGTATAGGTGGGTCAACCAGACAGTAAGTAGAGGCGGGACAATGAGAACAGGAGTATTCTGGGAAGAAGGAAGCTCTTTCTGGATTCCTGCCCAGATCACCTAAGAAGCAAGATGTGAGAAAGGTACTGAGCCATGTGGCTAACATAGATAAGAATAATGGGCTAAGCTACAAGAGCTAATAAGTAGCCTGAGTTAATGGGCCAATCAGTTTTATAATCTTATGGAGACCTCTGTGTGATTTTCTTTAGGACCTTGCCGGCTATGGGGTACTGGGCAGGACAGAAACCCCAACAAGCTGGCCCTCATGTTACACAACTCAATTGGATGTAACCCAGTCCTGGTACTAGAAGCTTCATTTGATGACAAGAGATGGTCAGTTGGGACTCTGTCACCGCCATTATTAGGAGATCTCATTAGGATCACTGTCATATATTTTAGGAAGTTTCCACTGCACTAGGTTTCCATACCATTCCTAAAATGCTCCTCAATTCTAGCTGCCTCTTCTCACATTCCCTCACTCAACCCCATCTTCCTTCCTGGTCCTCCCGTTTCCACCCCCTCTTACCCCCCTACTTAAGTCCACCATAAAATCTATTCTATTCCCCATTCCTAGTCCCTTCCTCTATGTCTAACCTCTCTGGATCTATACATTATAGCCTGGTTATCTTTTATTTAGCAGCTAATATCCACATATAAGTAAGTGCATATTTACCTTTCTGGGTCTGTGTTACCTCACTTAGGATGATTTTTTTCTAGTTCCTTCCATTTGCCTGAAATTTTCATTCTGTAATGTTTTTTTTAAACTGTGCCATTGTGTAAATGTACCACATTTTCTTTATCCATACTTCTGTTGAGTGACATCTAAGTTGTTTCCAATTTCTGGCTATTATGAATAGAGAAGCCACAGGTATGGAAGAAACCAACTGTTTTTAAACAAGACAACTGATGTGGGATTTCCCTCTGTATGCTGTGATTATCACTGATAAATAAAGGAACTGCTTTGGGCCTATAGCAGAGCTATAGGGGAACAGAGCTAAGTGGGGAAAACTAAGCTGAATGCTGGGACAGGGAAGGTAGGGTCAAGGAAAAGCCATGTAGCGCCACCAGAGATGGATGCCAGAACTTTAGCTGGTAAGCCACAGTCAAGTGGCAATACACAGATTACTAGAGATGGGTTAAATTAATATGTAAGAGTTAGCCAATAAGAAGCTAAAAATACTGGGCCAAACAGTGATTTAATTAATAGTGTCTGTGTGATTATTTTGGTTCTGGGCAGCTGGGACAAACAAGCAGCATCCCCCAACAGGCAACTTTTTGTAAAATGCTACAAATGTTTAGAAATAAAAACCCATTCTGAATTCATCCCGATACTATGGCAATGGCTCCTTCCTAAGGTGATCATATAGTTCCCATTGTATGTTTTGTTTATTGTGTCTTCTGCCCTCCCGTGGCATGTCTCGAGACGAAGAATTATGTCTATGATGGATGCTGCTACCATTCCTAACCTAATCACCCTGACTTCTTTGTTCTCTACCCCCTGACTCACACTGATCTAGCTACTCTGCTTTCTTATTGTACTAAAGGTGTTGCAGGATTCTTTACTCCCCACCAGAGAAGAGGTCCTCCTATGGTACAGCTTTCTCTCTCACCATGGTTCCTGATTGGTATGGGGGGTCTCCTCACTGACAGGCTCTAATCCTAAGTCAACTGTGACACTTCCTGAACTCCTACTATGTGCCCGACACTGTCCTAGGAGACTCTGGATACAAGGCTAGACCAAAGTCTTCTATTTGTTCAATAAACATCTCTTAAGCATCCACAAGGACAGATCTGTGTGCGATAGCTCTCTATGACTTCACCCTAGATCTCTAACTCTGTGCTGTAAATCAATCTCCTATTAAAACCTCAACATGACACCAATTTCAAAGAAAAGCAAGTCATAGGGTCTAAGACACCAAAGTCTTATAAAACTAAGTCATGCCTGACTTCACATTACTGTAAATGAGCAGAGTGTGCATTCACTTCCCACTGGACAAAACCATGTTATTTCACGGAGACTCCTCCTACTCACACCCAACTGAATCATTATAGAATTCTGGAATAAATGCCTAAGCCTTTCCCAAACCCGTCCAGCTGTTTTCATACCACCATGCTATCATACCATCTACTAGTGCACAGACAGTGTCCATGCAAGTCACTGGGAGTTTTCAGTCAGAGTATAATTTATGTCCCAACTCACAAGATCTATCTTGAAAATATTTAAAAAGTCAATATAGTGAAAAGCTTTCCCTTGTCTCTTTCTTGAAATTCTTCTCCTGCTTAACCCAATTTTCTAAGTCACTTAGAGGCCTTTAAACAAAATGAAATCTTAATGATGGCTCTGCCATGAATAATTAATTGTTGGTGTACAATCGTCTCAACAAAATCCATTCTCATTAGATCAGAAGTTTCCTCAAGATGCATGAGTTCATTATGGGCATTTTTACATCTTTCTGGTATTTTCCCTTCTTTCTATTTTTAGCCTGTCTGTGTGTGGTCTTTGATTCCATCATCCTGCCAGCTTCCAAAGAAAAATAATTATAAGGCAACAGAAGCCCCTGGAGAAGTGGTAAGATGCCCTCTGGCTCTGAAATACGGCAGCTAAGCTGAAGAGAGTAAACGACAGAGCAAAACTTAAACTTGCTGTGATGGGGGAGAGTGGTTTGCTCTTTCAGAGGGAGCAGGGAGTGTCTCGACAAGATATGCCTATCTTTGTACAAACTGACTTCTTCACCCATCGGAGTCTGCCTTGGTGTCTTCTGTCCTCTTGATGAGCAGAAAATTCTGGGGAGAAGAGATGTCCACAGATAAAGCTTTCCTTAGTTGTCATCCATGCTGGGGTGGGATTTTCAGTGATGCCCATGCTCCTGTGGTCAACTCCCCCCACCCAATGTTCCTGTAAGTAAATCCAACAAACTCATTAATTTACCATCCTGGACTTGGTGGGATCATTTATTTGTTCTGTTGTTGATACCTTGTTTGGGGTGAAGAAAACTTCTTGAGAACTCTTTTCAGAGATGCAGCGGGAGGCTAGAGGTCATTTCCCACACACTGGGCACCACCACCCCTTCCCTTTGCAGCCACTTCCTCCCATTCCTCCTTCGGTCTTACACATAAGGATGTTCAAATATTTCAATGGACAGCATAGTCGAATCCAATTAAACTTGTGTTTTAATTTTTTAAACGTCAATCTAGTAGAAGAAACAATCATATATAAAATTTCAAACAGGTTTACATTTTTCTTTCTAAATGAGTTGCAAGATATTCCCTAGAGACATGGGAACAAGCTTCTGTTCCCACTAAACAAGGCATCAACAACAGATCAAATACATGATCCCACCAAGTCCAGGATGGTGACGTAATGGTTTTATTGGACTTACAGGAGCATGGGCAGCGCAGCACTGAAGAGCCCACCCCAGCTTGGGCGACAGCTAAGGAAAGCTTCAGCTCTGGACACCCAAGTCACAGTCAGCTCCACTCACGAGTCTCATCTACACACTGTATACTGCTTACATCTTCTTGGAGAGGGACTTCTGAATTTTGAACTGTCTGTACTTCCTGAGTTTCATACATTTTGTTAGCTTCCTAAGTCTTATGCACCTTCCTTCTTTCTCTGGGAGGGAGAGATCCAGTCCAGAGGAAGCAGTTATACAGCGATAACTAGTAGACATGCTCCAGCAGCCACCTTCCTCTCTCCATGTCTCAAGGTTATTGCTAATGTTACCAGGGAATAGCTTTCTGCATTAACTTTCATCCCAGTTTATTTTCCTAGGTTCAACTATCAGAAACGAAATGACTCTATAAAAACAGAACATTTCTTGACATAGTTTGTGAATTTTTTCCCCCAAAACATTCTTTTAGTGTGTGCTCCCCCATGCTCTCAGCTGGACCAAGATAAAACAGGTCAACTAACTCTCAACTCCATACATTTATTGTGAAGTGCACAAAAACCCAGAAGTATTTAAAAATATAAGAAACCCAAAGAATATTAAAACTAATCCCACGCATACATTACCTAGCTTCAGAGAAAGCAAAGTGTGGCTACCTATCGCAGACAATCCGCATATGCAGACATTGCCATATTGAGGCAGTCACAGACAGGTCATACAATCTCCATGGCTTAAAACTCATATAAAGGACAAAATGCTACAACAAACCCATTCAAAATGCTACAACAAACCCATTTCTATATAAAACCAATGTATGTTAACCATTTAAAATCATGTGCGAACATTTACAGGGGTCTCCTTTTTATGTGGGAGACACATCCCACAAACTGGAATAGACTTCCGAAACAGCAGATAACATGGAGACATTTATAGCTGGGTTCTAGTGTTTGGAAACTGGTCCCACATGAAAGGCATAAGAGAGGCAGACGGATCTGGAATTACACAGAACAACATCTACTGGAGAATGACCAAAGTGTGGTCCTAGGTAGCAATAAAACCAGTTGGATTCCCAAAATGTGAATCACAGAGATGTATTTATGGATTAGATAAAAGTATCTATATCATCTCTGGGATGTACCTGGCTTTCCTTAAGATAATCTGAAAGGGAGAAATAGATCCCTGGAGAAAGAGTCCGATGGTAAAGACTACATAGAGCTCAGGAACCTACATAAGATTTTATCTATTTGTGCTTTGCTGCACAGCTATGTAAGGAAACAGGCTAGACTACTCAAGGGCAATGCTGGCAGGGTGACTCAAGAAGGCTGTGGTCATGTCACACAGCATCCATAACTAATAAAACAAAGATTATCATATATGCTGCAGTGGAAGTTCTGTGGCTGTGCTTGCTCAGAACACCCTATTGCACTGTATCGGCCCCGCCTATGTGCTGACATGTGTTCACACAGTGTCTACATGATGAGATGACATGGGAAGGATGGCAACAGGCACTGTGAGGTCCCCTACGCTGGTGCATAAGGGTCACTTGAACATTTGCACTGCAATAACAGAGAGCAGCACACAGCTCAAACTATGTTTTGTTCATTTGAGGATGCTTCTTCCACTGAGTACTTCCAGTGTACAGTAACTGAAACACAGAAGATGGATAGACTATATGCAGACCACAGACTCTCCTTCACACTCCCAGCAGCAACTAAAGACTCTGGCTCACCTCCATCTTATAAATCTACCACCTTAGAGGGTTTTTTAAAATTCTATCAAAAAAGGAAACATAAGAATGAGCACAGAGAACCTTCACTCCCTCCAATTGCCCTTTTCCAAGGGATCACATCTCTGTTCTATTGGGCAGAACTGCCACAGGCCGTCACTTTTACCCTGAACAGGCTGGCTATGTGGCCCCACCTTTGCACAGGACTTCCCATCACAAACAACCACCACCACCATGCTGCTTCCCTAAGAGATAACCCATTCCTGCCTCTTGTGTTAGCACTCGCTGGATTGTCTGCACAATTTGAAAAGTACAGCTAAGAAGTGCATATCTATGCAGGAAGAAAACATTGGCACTATTATATTGCAGAGAAACACATGTGCGTTTCTCCCTAAAGCATTTCATTAAATTAATACACTTTCAAAAGAAAAAAAAGTGCTCCTCAATAACATAAGATGACAAGTTGTCTGAGTGACAGCCTGGCTTCCCTGAGGATTCACAAGCCCCTTCAGGGATCTCAAGAGACAAGGCCATGAGTGAGCCTTGGGAACCATTGGTATCTACATGGGCATCTAACAGAACAGTAATTTGGGCAATCTACTGCATGTCCACCAGAGGGAAGAAAATTCTTTGTATTTTCTTTAAAAATTCACAGGGATTCTCTGCAGGCCCTCAGAGGCTACTCGAAATTGATCCAAGTCCCAAAGGGAAGGGAAGGATTTTAGCAGTACATCATTGACAAGTCAAGTGCTGAGAACATGGATGACTTTCAACAAAGCATCTCATCCTCATGTTTAAGTACGGTGCTTGGGCAGCATCTTGGAGTGGGTGTGCTACCTTCTCTGTCTTCTTCTGGTAGCCATCCTGGGGTCTTCCTCCACAGTCACCAAGAGCAGTTCCTTTAACTCTCTCCCATATGAATCTCCTGGTCCAGCCACTATGGAAATCAGTGTGGTGGTTCCTCAGGAAACTGAGAATTGGTCTACCTCAAGAACCAGCTATATATCATTCTTGAACATAGACCAACAAGCTCTACGTTTTACTGCAGAGATAACTTGTTCATTCATGTCCAATGATGTTCTACTCACAATAGCCAGAAATCGGAAATAGCATAGATATCCACCAACTGAGGAATGAGTGAAAAATTGTGATACAGTTACACAATGGAATATTATTCATCTGTTAAAAAATAAATTCACAGATAAATGGATGGAGCTTAAGAAAATCTTCCTTAGTAAAGTATATCAGACACAAAAGGCAAATATTGCATACTTTATATGTGGCTATTTTAGATATGTGTACTTCAATCTATATAACCAGAGAAGAAGTAAGGGGCCAGGGGAGAAATGTCCCGAGGAAAAAGGAAATAGAATATAGGGTTATGGAGAGATAAAAGAGAACTAGAATAAGAGGACTAAGTGGGGAGAGTTGTGTCTCAGCTAGGGTGCCTACTGCTGTGACAAACACCATAATCAAAAAACAAGCTGGGGAGGAAAGGGTTTACTAGGCTTATACTTCCACATTGCTGTTCAGCACTGAAGGAAGTCAGGACAGGAACTCAAATAGGGCAGGAACCTGGAAGCAGGATCTGATGCAGAGATCATGGTTTCCATGGCTTGCTCATTCTGCTTTCTGAAAGAACCCAGGACCACCAACCCAGAGATGGAACCACCCACAATGGCTGGGCCCTCTCCAGTCAATAACTAATTAAGAAAATGCCTTACAACTGGATCCAACAGAAATATTTCCTCAATTAAGTTCCCCTCCTTTTAGATAATTCTAGTTTGTGTGTCAAGTTGACATAACACTAGTCGGCACAGGGTAGGGGGAGCAGGGTAAAGCATGGGATAGGGAGGGACAGGTAACACTGAAAACCTTTTGAAAAACCAACTGAAGGGACTCTAGTCAGCCTGAGCATGGCGAACACATCTCTGGCAGGCCCCATTCCCTCTGCCTTGCTAAAAACTGTTAGATTACATTCCTAAAGCTAGCCACTAAGACCTATTCCCGTATTTGGTCACTTCCTCCTCAGACTGACTACCAAGCTCTAGATATCAAAATATTGAGGTCCAGCAATCAAAAGTCCCCTTTGGCTCACCTCATTAACATGACCAATTGAAATCAAACACCTCATCCTAACACAGGGTTCCCCTTACCTGTATAAACCACCACCTGCCTATGGGCCATGTCTGCCTCCTCTCTATACAGAGACAGTCCTTTGTTAAACCCCTCTGGGACAAATACCCCTTTCTCCTCTCCCTTGTTCCCTTCTCTCTCTTGTTCCCTTCCCCTCCCCCTTGTCCCCTATCTCCTGTCTTTGTCTCTTATTCCCTGCCCTCTGTCTCCCTCGAGCAAATAAAGCCCCTTTGTGCTGTGAGCTTGGTCTTCAGGGTCCTGAGCTAATACCAGTCCCTATACATATGAAAACATACTAGATAGAAATTTCCCAAAATATATACACTTATAAAAGGGATCTAAATTAGTCAAATAACAGGAAAGACAATGCCCTGATGTGGGATTCCCCGCTGTATGCTGTGAATACCATTGCTTAATAAAGAATCTGCTGTGGACCCTATTGCAGTGTAGAACAGGGCAAGGTGGGAATTCCATGCAGACAGAGGACTAGAGAGTAGGCGAAGTCAGGGATAAGCCATGTAGCCATATGATATATGGAACCTTACCGGTAGGCCACAACCACGTGGGGAGGCACAGATTAATAGAGTTGGGTTAATTTAAAATATAAGAGCTACCTAGCAATACGCCTAAGTGATTAGCCAAGCAGTGTTTTAGTTAATACAGTTTCTGTGTGGTTATTTCGGGTCTGGGCAGCTGGGGAAATGAACAAGCAGCCTCTGCCAACAATGCCCCAATTAGACACCTTATTCCACCATGCAAAACCTTCAGTGCCAGGAATGGGTTACAACTTGTAGAGTCCTTGGCAAAAAGCTGCCCCATGGAACCTCCCTGTCAAACATTTTACGGGCTGTTGGTGGTTTTCCACAACCTGATGTAAGGCCCTATTTCTGAAGATGACACTTGTTCATGGTATTAAACATGGAGCATTCATGGTCGCAAGGCACCTTGCATACTACCGGAGAAGAAAAGTAATCATCACTATCACCCAACTACAAACACTGAGAACTACAACAGTGGCCTGCCTGCAAGACACACTGGTGCAGCAGTGGTGCACACGTTATGGGAGTAGCACTTTTTTTTATTGGATTTAAGGCCCAGCACAGGAGATGAAACCCATACCTGACACTGTTAAAGTGGCCAAGAATCTGATACTGATAGTCTAGGGAAAGCCTAATACTATTATTCTGCTAAAGGAACATAGCAGAAAAAATGACTCCTAATGGCATAGGCCTATACCCAAAGATCAGTGCCTGACTCAACCCACATCAGAGAAGCTTCTTGCAAGTAAATGGGAATTAACATAGAGACTAGCATCAGGACAAAGTACACAGAGTAAGATTTTGGAGAACTCAGTCATAAATGAGATGTCGTTATCTATCAAACCCCTTCTCTCAGTGCTCAGGGATCTATGCCAAAGAAGAGGAGGAAAGATGACTCCAAGGAAACAGTGTCTTCCAGACACACACAAACTCACAGGCCGTGGCAGCACACACAGAACTACACAATTCAAGTCAGACAGGGTCCCAGCACTGGGAGGGGGTAGTAGACACAGGGTCCCACTGCTAACCAAGAAGTTATCTGCAATTGATACCCACCAGCAAAGGGAACATCAGCTTTCTCCAGTGGACTGTCACTGGGTATATTAATCACACTCCAGGATAGGCCCCATGCCCTGGAATAGTTGGCAAACACAAAATGAACTCAATGGTGTGTTTTGGGCTTCTGTCTCATTTTGCTTTGTTTTTGTACTTTTTGTCTTATTGGTCTCTTGTTTGTTTCTTCATTTTGTGTTTTTGTGGGAGTTTTGTGTTTCTTAATGGTTTTTTGTTTGGTTTTGTTTCTTGTTTCTCTTTTTTGAGAGAGAGAAAGAACACAAAGTTGGGTGGATAGTAAGGTAGGGAAGAGTTGAAATAAGGGAAAAACAATAAAAATATGTTGTACGAAAACACTTTCAATAAAAATAACAAAAAACAAAAAAATGACACTACATGATAAAAGTGAAGAGGGTATCTTTGGACACACAAAATTCACACTTGTTCCAGATAATTTGTTTATGAACTGGATTCTCAAACACATTCCTTCTTGTATTGCATTTTAAATTATAGCTTTTTATCTGCAAACTATAGGAGATTTAATTTTCATATCATAAAATGCTTAACTTATTGCTATGAGACAATTACAAACTTTTCTTATGGAAAAGATATCCTAACTGTAATAAAGAGGCCCTTCTCCTCCAGCTCACTGCAGAAATGGCCAATTCTATTACTGGAGGAGAAAAGGCCCCAGATGAGCCTAAAGCACCAGGGTATGAGGAAGTGTCCAGAAGAAATAGCCCAGTGGTGGGGTATCTCATTGGATGTAGGGGCCCATTGAAAGAGCTCCTCATAGGCAAAGCAGGGATTTAAATAGGGATTTAACAACAAAACAAAGCAGGAATTGGGTTAAAACCCAAAGTATAAATAAGTAGAATGAATCCCAGTTAATACCAATAAGTGACCAGGTAAAGAAAGAGGAGACAAGTCTCCACGTGGAGAATTTCTAATGATATGTAGACACACTGCTCATAGTAGGGTGAACTTACCTAGTCCTTAAGTAAAGGTTACACACAGGCCCTGTTTCCAATGGAAGAGCCCTATGGAAGGAGGGCAAGAAGGGTTTCACAGGGGAGAAACGGACTACTGCAGCGAAGTAATCCGAGTCAGTATCAACAGTGCTAAGTCCTACTGATGACATGGACCTCATAACATAATGAGAATGGTACTTTCCTTCTGAGGTCTCCCTAAAAACTCATAACCCAATCCAAAATGGGTCTCAAATGGACAAGGTCTTCAAAAACAAAACGGTCTGAGAGTTTTGCAGCTGTGAACAGACTAAGCAGTAAAGAGAAGGACACTTACCAGAACATGAAACATGGGATTCTGGATCAAAAGTGGGATGTCCATTCGAGATCAAGGGTGTCTGAGAAAATATAGGCTACAGTTTTAAAATAATGTATCAAAATTGATTTATTAGCTGCGGCAAATGTCCCGAACTAATGTGAGAATAACAAGAGTGGACCAGACAGAACTCTATTATTTTTGTAACTTCACTGTAACTTTTCTAAAACTTCCAAAATTATAAATTCAGATCTTAAGAGCTAAAGAATGATGTAAAAAAAAAAAAACCCAGCACTTAGCAATTAAGACCATCTTGATTTAGATCTTTTCATTTTAAGCAATAATGATTAAATCCCTGAATTATGGTATTAGGGAAAAAAACCCAAAATCTCCCTAGAGAATTGCTTAATGAGGCATAAGGCCTAGGATGGAGTCTCCTAAGCAAACGCTCAGCATGTGAGTAGGTTTGTGTCATTGCAGAGGCTGTCTAGTAGTTAAATGACTCTTGCCTGGAAAACAATGGTCCAACTCCACCACTGGACTGCGCATAAAGAGATCCTCAGATGGCTGTGATGCCCGGCCAACTCCCCAGAAAGCATTTCATTCCTGGTGCACCCCGGCTCCAAAGCAGCCCCCCTGAGCCACCTGTTCAAGGGTCATCTCTATTTTCTCTATGTTTATATGTTTATTTTAAAAATTCTATAATCATGGAAAAGTAAAGTTTTATAATTTTATACTTTCAAGTTTGAAATAATTTTAGATTTACAAAACATTACAAAAAAAGGTCTTGGGAAAAAATCCTGTATCCCGTTTACCCATTAGCCATAGTACAGTGGTCAGAACCATAATATGAATGTGGAAGCCTTAGGACAAGCTAAGTTGCAGGCACCATTCAGTTGATAATGGTTGTCCCTCAAGCACCCAGCACCAAGGTTGCACTGACTGGCCCTGGCTCCTTACGGTCTCCAATCTCCCACTGGCAGGACAGTTCCCCAGCCTTTGTCTCTCATGACCTGGATCCTTCTGAGAAGTAAAATATAATAATAACCATGGAAACCCCAAAGGGGCTCCGCTGAAAAGTAGCTCTGCAGTTAGTTACCAGGATGTCTGGGAGGAGCCTGAACCAGGCTTTCTTGCAGGAAGAATCTGCAGGCACCAGCTGAGCAGATGGGGGAGGGTGGGAAAGTGGTTGGTTGGAGCAGGCCTGCCCCTCCCCCACCCAGGCTTACAGATAAATGGAATTTTTAAAGTTTTAAATCTCTTGTCTCCTTCCACAGCACCAAGCTTCTAGCTACCTAGATATCCCACATTCTCAAAAGCCCTCTGAGGGGGTGAATGCCTGATTTGACTCATCAGACCTGATTAGAACTAGCAACTAGCAACCATGGTCTCCAACCTTCCTGGAGTTTTAAGTCTAGACCACATTACCAAGGTCAATGCTTTCTCCTGCTAAGGTAAGGAAGGTAGCACCCTCCCTATCAGGGTCCACTTTGTCAATAGCACAGATCTATGTGGTGCTATATCACCACCTAGTGTTCAGAGTAACACACTGCAGCCATCTACCCCTATAGTTCCTGCCCATTACTGGAAGTGTACCAGGTACACAATCTTCAAGAAGCAATACACAAAGACTTGGCAAGTGTGCTCTAATTGTCCAGAGTGACAAACCAGATTCAGCAGGGGAAAGCTCTGGGGTCTCACAACTCCTCCTCTCCTTTTACTGTGCTTTGTTCAGTTACTGATCATTTCTAGTACTTTCTACAAACACATGAGTGCTGGATCCACAGTAGGCCCCAAGAGCATGTGTTCCTTCTCATCCTCTATATGGATGGTTCTCAACCTGCGGGGTAACATATCAGATATACTGCATATCAGGTATTTACATTACGATTCACAACAGTAGCACAATTACAGTTATGAAGTGGTGATGAAGTAATTTTAGGTTTGGGGTCATCACAACATGAACTCTTTAAAGGGCCGCAGCATTAGGAAGGTTGAGAACCACTGCTCTATATTCTTTTCTAAACTAAAATCTTCCATGTCAACCTGAAACGATCAGAGGACACTTCATGAAAGGTATGAAATTTGCTAAAGAAAAACCAGCCAAACTGTGACTTCTGGGAGCCACCCTGTGAGTGGGAGCAGAAACTCTGACAGCAATCGCCTTGGACACCAACCAGTCCTTCACCCTCGCCCTCTCCTTTCTCCCCCATACCGAGTCTGGCTCCTCTGACCAGGTGGAGGCCAGGCAAGACCTTCAGTACCTCCCTGTGCTCCACTGCAGCCTAACAGGCTGCGTGCTCTTACCAGCCAGTGTCTACGTGTGTGCTGAGCACACCAGCTTCTGATCGGTTCTTCTTTGCTTATCAGGTCTTTCCTCATCATCTCTTTCTGTACCCTTACATTAAACTGGCATTGTTAGCATCATTGTCTTTCCTTTATCCAGACGGACACCGCCTCTAGGTTGTAATACTTAGTTCACATGTGCTTGATGTAGGCATTGCTGTTTCAAGCTATCAACCTAGTTTTCTCTTTGCTTCTATTTGTTCTGTTTTCCTATGTCTCATTTTTTCACTGTTCTTTTGTTAATTGTACCATCTTCTATTATTCTTCCATTCTTGTAGAAAACACTATAGAAACTGAAACATGACACTGCTATCCTTGTGTTTGCTTTCATGTTTGTGCATAGCTGCACACACATGAACTGACCTCGAGAGTCATTTACCTTGCTTTTAAGGCTGGGTCTCTCACTAGAGACCTCAGGTTTACGAATTAGTCTAGATTAGCTGTCCTGAGCCCCAGGAATCCCCTTGTCTCCACCTCCACACCACTGGGATATCAGGAACCTACTACCAGCTTTTTATGTGGGTGTTGGGGATAGACCTCAGGTCCCTTTGTTTGCAGAGCAAGTACTTGACTGACAGTTATCCTTGAAGTATCATTAATTTCTTTTTTTATGCCATTTTAAAATTTTTTTGAAAGTATTCTTCGCTTATACAATAATCCCAAGCAGTTTCCCCTCCCCCAGCCCCACCCTTTGTATCATTAATTTCTAATTCAAGTTAGCATCTTCCCTGTTTTCAAGACTACTAGTGAACTTAAGATTAGCACTTGATTCCTGAACTGTATTTTTGTACCCAATAATAAGTCTTCTAAAAGTTCTACTCAGCTTCCCAGCCTTACATCAGTAAGTGTCAATTACTGTCCCCAGCTCTGGAACACTGTCCTTCTTTCTTGACAGCCCTGGGAACATGGTGATAGATGATTATACTATGACTTTTCTTGTTTTCACAACAGAAGGGTTGGTGTGAGACAAGCTCATCACAATTTGCTCAGAGCTAAGAACCCTAGAAGCCTTATTTGTGTAACTGGCTAACTGAGGAGTGCAAGGTATAAAGCAGAAGGCAGTGGTGTACCACCTGCATGAGTTGGGGCAAATTATTTAATTAAATTTGGTGTTCTCATCTGGAAAACAGAAGTAACACTGGAAGTTACCCTGTTTTAAACATTTTAAAGATGAAGTACACTTAGAACAGGTGTGCTGGTTAGCGTCTTGTCAATTAGACACAAGCTAGTCGGTTATCTAAGGAAGAGAAACCTCAACTGAGAAAATACCTCAATCAGACTACCTGTAGGCAAGTCTGTAAGGTATTCTCTTGATTAGTGATTTTTTTGGAAGCACCCAGCCAATTGTGGATGGTACAATCCCTGGGCAGGTATCCTGTGTGGTGTAAGCAAGCTGAGCAAGCCATAGGGAGGAAGACAGTAGGCAGGCATCCTCCATAATCTGTTTCAGTTCCTGCCTCCAACTTCCAATCTTGAGTTCCTGCCCTGATTTCCATTCTTGATAGTTTTAATATAAAATAAATTGGTTTCTGCCCAGGTTGCTTTGGTCATGATGCTTATCACAACAATGAAAATGTAACTAGGACAGCAGGTATATGGCATGTTTGAACATCAGCAATATAAGCATTCTAGCTAATTATTTTTATCCATTATGTAACTGGCCATGATGGTCCAACAACGGCCTATTCTATGATTCTTCCATGAGAATGGCGACTGGTAAAGACCATGAATGTTCCGTTTTCCTACCTGCCTCTTCTGTAGCCTTGGATCACTCAGGCTTGAGCTGCTGCAGTACATACTCTGTGAACAGTGAGCGCAAGCAATGGCAGGCTTTTTTGGTAAAGTACGTCAGTTAAATGAAGAGTCAGAACTCAGCAGCATGATTGGAAAGTAAGCTTTGACAAGATGACCTCCAAACTGGTCCCCTACAGGAGAAAAATAGCCTGACAGTGACCTGGCCATGGCTGCCCTTGCACAAACTGGCCCACATGAGCATGCCCACTAATGACTTCCCCTTGGGTTAACCCAGAGTCTTTCACCGTGCTTGGAGACCACTGACATGGGTTGCCTGATCCACGGAAGCAATACGAGTCCAGCACCACAGACTCACTCACTGAAGGCAATGGGAGGCAGGACAGGAGATATATAAGCAAGCCTGATCTCCACAATAAACGAGACCGCAGCTACATGCTTTGCTACTCCGGGTATCTGTGACATTGACTCCGTGCTTTCTCACCCCCTCAACCAAGGGGTGTCCAAGCAGGGTCGCCTACCACAATCCCCAAGACTGGAACCTCTGGAATGTACCCATAAATGTAGCGCATGGGCAGTTGCATTCATGGGAGTTTGCTACAGGAAGAGACGGGTCTTCAGTTGACCTGAAGCTTCACTGTGCCAGGCAAAGACTCCTAG
Organism: Microtus ochrogaster; assembly: GCF_000317375.1. Taxonomy (NCBI): domain Eukaryota; kingdom Metazoa; phylum Chordata; class Mammalia; order Rodentia; family Cricetidae; genus Microtus; species Microtus ochrogaster. The sequence goes on from NC_022012.1 coordinate 19,304,696, forward strand.
GAGTCCTGGCTAGGAAATAAACCCCAAAGTTCAGGAATAGAACACCCCAGTGACAGTTCTATACTATCTTTAAGAGGACAACTCCCATAGGCCCCACAAGGACCTTCAAGAAAAGGCTTGCACTGCTCCATAAAAGATGCATTCAGGAAGCATTATCATGAACTCCTATTCTGTAGAACGTTTCTAAATGTCTAAATATTGGAATATCCAAAGTACAATGTACATGTGAGAAGTGAGACACAAATAAATATGCTTTGTGCCCACCATACGGAAGTTACCACCACTTTGCATTTGCATGGCTTGCCGTTTCACCTGTGGAGATGAACCAGCTGGCCTCACTAGCTTCCCAGACAACATGCTGGTGAAGAACCCATTAGCCAGGGTCCAGTTCTGCAGCTCCAGTGCCACCACTCAAGATTCAACAGACACAAGGTTGCCTCACCACAATCTACTAAAATTTGAGGTGAAAATCGAGACTTAACTATGAGACAAAACAACAAAACCTGTCACTGAACTACACAATTGTGGCTCCAAAAATGGTCTATATCCTACTACTGATATGTCCATTTTCAGCAGTACACACACTTTCCTTTTGCCCACACATATAACCTTTCACTGGAGAAAACCTAATCCCTTCTGTCAATGTAAAGAACATAAGAGACCTTGGAAGCACTCTCCAAAAACATATCCTCATTGTCGCTCCTCTCCACTTTGTCACAGCCCCCTCCAAATACAGCTGACACTTGACTAGTTTTTTTTGTTTTTGTTTGTCTGGTTGGTTGGTTGGTTTTGTTTTTTTTTTTTCTTTTGTGTGTGTGTGTATTTTGTTTTTGTTTTGTAACCAAGACTTACTGAAAGCAAGGTTGACATGAGGAAATTAACAACATGGAGAAAATAATTAAAAATAACAACACAGTTACCATTCCTAGAAGCCACAATTGTACCATTCTCAAGACAAAGCTGACAAGCATCTTTCTCCTGAGACTCTGCCTGGGCTGAGACACAAGAAGGCTGCTCATTTCCCCCTGCAGAGTCCCCTGTAACTACAGCTCCCTGACAACAGTACCCCAAAATGTTGCACCCTCAACAGACTCCACAGCTCTTCTCTTTAGTTTCCAACAGAAGGAAATAAACTTAACAAGAGTTTCAACAGCTATGCATTCTTCTGCCACTACCCTATAGGTGCCTCAGGCTCAAACCCAAGGAGCACTCTGTCAGTGTGAGACTACTAGAAACTAACAGGTGCCCTTTAGAAAGGAAGAAGGCCAAACTTGTCAAACTCGCAAAATTTAAACATACTTCTGCATGTCAATTAGTATTGAAGAACTTGAATAAATATCCCATAAGGCTATTTATCATAATTGATTTTTTTTATTTAAAAAATTACAGGGGGCAATTTCCAGCGTAGTTTATAAAAGTACTGCCATATCAAACATTTTGTATCACTTCATTCCAATGAAGAGGTGCCTTTTAAGATACTAATTCCAACTGATGCGACATGTGTCCTTAAAATAGAAAATTTCCATCATTTATTCAAATGTCAAAATTAAGATTTTTGAGAAGTTTATTGCTTTATGGGTGGGCAAGATGCTACTACCACATTTTAGGTAAATAAACTTCTTTATTAAAAACTATGAGGTCATTTCTGTTTAAAACTTTCAGGATAATTCACAGAAAATAGATATATTTATTCGAAGTACACATTGAAGGGTTGGCCATCTAGCTATGGACATTTAAAGGTGTAGCAGCTCTTTAAAGAAACAACACACAGTGGTTCTGCTTGGCGCACTACACATAATTGAAATGAATAAAACTGGAAGACCAGTACTGTTATGCTATGCTCTGTTAGAATCTTTAAACAAATAAAAAAAAAATCACACACTTAGTAGTCCATTTGTGCTTAAAATATTCATATGCGTGAGAAGCTTAAAGAAAAGACCTCTGTACATGATCATTAAAAGAAAGTTATACATTTTCTTCTTTTGAAATTGCACTGTTATTTAAACCACTTTCCTAAAGTCAAACCCTCTTTTGCAGCTGGCACAGTTTTCAGGTCTAATTGGCAACTTGGGGAGGTCCCTCTGGTATTAGTGAAGTGAAGAAGGTGGAGATAAAAGACCACGCTGAAGCCATCAACCCGGGCCTCTGCACTGCACTGGCATCTTCACCTGCATCTTCTCCACTCTCATCTTCAAGTCCATCATCCATAAGACGCTCCTTTCAAAAACATAAACACACTCTTGAGGAATTGGTACCACAAACACCAACTTATAATAGCATAGGGGGAAGCTAAATACTTTCTATAGCAAGAAGAAATCTAAGTATGTATGGAAAATGGTAAATCCGAGACAATTAGAAATCTTTGTGAAGTCTAAAATTAATAAATTCTGTGGTGCATAAATAACTGCCAACATAATACATTCTCACCAATGCGTAATTTTCTTTTTAACTATTTTATAGAGATGTTAATCTCTCCACTTATTCTAATAGATGATATGACTGACTATTACATGCTAAATTCCCCAGATGAAACTACCACAGTTTCTATATTAACTTTTCTTCATGTGCCTTCTACAGTTATCTATGGAATCCAAGAATCCATCATCATTTCTGTCCCATATAGAACTAAGGACTATCTACCTGTAAAATCCACACAAACACCAATAACCTACCATTTCTTCAAGTTCTAGGTTGTTTGCATTCTGCCCGTCGTTGTTAATGTCAACATTGTTAGGAACCTGTTGCTGGCCGCCTTCTTGCCTGAACGGGAACCATCCAGCCTGGTGTCTGCTCAGCAAAATAAAGAAAGTAAGCCACAATCACTTGTGTTTGTAATACTATAAAACAGTGTCCCTCAGGGAAACACTACTGGAGGTGTTCTAATAAATGATAAAAACAAGTATCTTACTTCAAGTCAGTGGATTTCTCAAGGTTAGTAACACCAAAACAAAACCTAATTCAAATCCAAAAGTCTATCTTGTACATAACTGGCTCAAAGTGACACATTAAACCACAAAATCTTTTGGAGCTTTTTTCAAAATGAAATATAACTAAATATATTTCTTTGCCTCTTAGAGAAAAGGCAAGACCAGGAATCTACTTATGAAAAAAGTGTGACCTATATTTCTAGGACTTACTATTGATAAATATTACTTAAAAAAAGCATCCTTATGAAATTATTTATCATATTCTTGAGGATACTAAATAACCGAATATACTACATAAATCTGAATCATCGAACTAATAATTTATATAAAATGCAATAATTAAATACTCTGCTTTTAAACAATTCTGATAAATATTATTACAATACCTGTGCCATTGCTTTTGGTTATTATGAACACACTGGATACCTGAAGGCCAATATTAAAAATCCTTCATTCTAACTGACTACATTATGCTAGAATCTGTGATGAACTCTTTAGAAATAATTAAAAGAAACCACAAACAGTTAATATCCATCACTCACAAATAAACCAGCAGCATGGCTCCCATTACCATGATAAACCGACTAAAGGAAGAGTAGAAGTATACGATGCTGAGGAGAACTGCAGCTCGCGAGAATGTGTACACCCAGTCTAGCCAGTCACGGTTCAAGTCCTCTTCGTTTAGCACTGGTCCCCCCTGTGCGTTCATCTGAACATTCTCATTCATGGGCCCATTTTCTTGGCCCACTAGGTTGGGAGCTGGTGGAGGCTCTTCTCCAGGAACATGTGCCAAATTTAAAGGCGGTGATGCAGTGGGCTGAACTGGGTTGGCACTTGATGTGGCCTGAGCTGTAACTGCAGCTTGACTGAAATATTCACCAAAATATTAAAAAGAAAAAAAAACTTTACCATATTATGCATTTTAAAGACATTTTAGGTAATGAAAAATTTTTATAACCCTAATTTTGACTATCACACTCTTGCTCTGTTTCTTAGGAAGCAGTTCCCAGTGAAAAAGTGGGGCTAAGGAAGAACTTTCTCTTAGCCTGGCCGCCTAAGACCACAGCAGAGAGGAGGAGGAAATGATAATGGCCATGTTCACATTCTGGTAAACGGTTTACAAGCTGACAGAGAGTAACTAAGGTCTTTCCGTTAACAGCTTCCTTTATTATTCTACATGGAATGAACATCTCGAAGCTCCCGACTGGCCCTCATGCCACACTTTGACATACTTGTCTAAATATGGGTTTAAACATCAAATGATTCTTGGATAACCACTCCTCAACCCCAATCATAGTTTTTGGGCAACTCCATTTGAGGAGTTTTGTCACCTGAGAAAGAACTGTGCCCTTTAAAGTGCTGTTAATGTGACTGTGTTAGTCAGAACAGATAGCAAGATGGCTCAGTGGGCTATGGCACCTGTCACTGAGCCTGACCACCAGAGTGTGATCCCTGGGACTTACCTGGTATAAGGAGAAACAACTCCCACACACTTCCCTTTGCTTCTACATGTGACACAGTGTGCACATGCACACACATGCACACACAATAAAAATGGGCAATTTTAAATTTTGTTTTCTTAAGTCAGAAAAAGGGCTAGGGATGTAATTTAGTTAACATAGTCCCAATCTGCCACACATGAAAACCCTGTGCTCCATGCCTAGCACCACATAAAGTGGTATGGTAGCATGCATGTGCCTATAGTTCCAGGATTAAGAGGTGGAAACTCTAGGAACAACAGTTCATGGTCATCTTTGGCTAAATAACCATTCTGAGACCAACGTGGGCTATATGAGATCCTGTCTCACAGAGAAAAATAAGATTAGAATAAGTTGTTTATTATAGGTTCCCCTAAAAACAAGAAATAACTGGGATTTGTTTTTAAATATTAACAAGGAAAAGTTGTAGAATGAGATTGACATGACTTTGTAAATACTGACGCTGAAACAGGTACACAGAGATTCATTTTACTATTTTGTATTGTTTTATTATTTAGTATTTTTAAATGCTTAAATTATATAGTCAACACAGCTAATAAAAATTAAGGAAATGTTCCCTGGGTATAAACTCCTATTTAAACCAATGTGCTAATACCTTGGTTCTTAATAAACCTTTTGTTTCTAAAACATTTCTTATTTTATGACTGTTTTGATACATGCGTGAACTTGAAAAGGTAAAACCTGTGACTCAAAAGTTAATGGCGCACACAAGGTAATATGTCTCAGCAGTATGCTACACAAAGTCTTACTCCCTTTACATGGTTCTCATGGAGGTCACAAACAGGACAAAGGGTGGAAAGCAGAGTACTATGCACAAAGTCATCACTAAACCATAGCTGACACTATAAAAGTACAAACAGTCTCCCTGAAGCCAGTGTTTATGAACGAACACTAGTATAGGAGCTTCATAAAGCAGGTAAGCTCTGTACAGGGATATATACATCCCTCAGGCTGGAGGAAATAAAGTCAGTAGACATTAGGAGCAGAAAAGAAATGCCTGATATACTATTACTTGAAGTAGGATAAGTTCGAATATCATGAGATAGAAAAAAAAGTTAACATGAAGTAAAACAGGTTTAAAATAAAAAAAGATCAGGCTAAAATTCTGGAAGCAGGATTCAAAAAAGAGCAGAAGCTCAATTATATCATTTCTGTAAGGTTCTGGGTTCAGAGATAACAGAAGCTAGAATCTAAATAGTTTCGGTCGAGAACTTTCTTGACAACTAATAGGGGAAGTCAGAAGGAAAAGGCATTTAAAGAATGAAGAAGCCCAAGTTTAGATGCTCTCAACTTAGAGCAGAAGCAATTACTCTATAGGAATCTCCCAAGAAAGAAGTGACACAGGAAGCACAGAAGGTAAAGGACTCATCATCATGAATGAGTCAGTAATTGCAGCTACAGAAGAAAGAAATCTAAGAGCACTGTCCAGGACAGATTCCTGGGTGCCAACAGGCACACAGTGGGTGGGTGAATCTGCCAAAGTGAGCCAAGATTGTTACTGTTAAAAAGAAGGGAAGAAAACAATGAGAAAAAAAGAGGAGCAAGAAAACAGGACCATCCAAACCAGATGAGGACACAACACAGCAGCCGGTTCATTGAGGATGAGAGTACGGGATAAGGATGAATGGGAGAACAAAGCAGAGACTTGACTCACTGACGAGACGCCTAGTTCCTCTGGTCACAGTCAAGAAATGAGTGCAGTGACCATATGTGCCACACCGAGCCTTACACTTCCTTGGGCCACTTTTCCTTTGACCTTTTAGTCTCCATGCAGACCTGCAGTCTTTCAGGGAAACTCTCTTCTTCAACTTCTATACTGTGTTTTAAAAGTATCTGAGTACTGCTAAATGAAATCAGGGGAAAGAAGAAGGGGCTAAGACCCAAGTAATTTGAAGTAAGTATCTTCTGAGAAGCTTATAAATTCTTACTCAGTAATTTTGAAGTATGACAGAAACAAATGCAATCCCAATTCAACTTAGGGTAAAAAAACATGAAGCCATTAACAGAGAGCCTAAAACAATGAATTAGACAGACTTACTATTGCATATAATACTGATGAGCATACATCTGCTGCCACCACAGCATCTGCAGTGGGCTGAGAGCAGGGTAAACGGGAAACCCAGGTGGCACAGCTTGTCCAGGAAACTGGTGGTCCACATTTCTGCAATAAAGAATAAATGAAGCCTTTTAATGTGTCAAAAGCTAAAAAAAAAAAAAAAAAAAAAAAAAAATCCTCTGGACTTATTTATGAACTAAGTCAATCACGGACAGAGTATTTTTAAATCTTACTGAAAAGATACTTATTTTCAACATTCATTCCTCAAATAACACAATATATCTTACCTAAGTTGGCCCTGGACCCAAGTATATAAACAAAATAAGTCATCCACAAAACACAAAGTTAGTGTGAAAAAAGTAAAAAAAAAAAAAAAAAAAAAAACTTTGAATTTTAAGTACATTCTTTTTAAGAATCAAAGCTATAAAATAAACTTCATGACATTATTTTGAGGAATAGGTCACAGTCAAGCAGTAAAATTTTATTAAAGATACAGCAGACAAATAATTTAAAAAAACAAACATTTCAAATGTAAGCTGTTATTTAAAGAGCCAAGAGTGAATAACATACTTCTAAATTTCTGTAAATAAGTTAAAATTCTATTAGTTCAGTAAAACTTGTAGAAAGTCATGATTAACTTCCTTATGCCTCAGTTTCCCTAACTTTGCAGGGGAATCTTCCTCAGAACATTGCTACGGTATACTCAGCAAATGCCAGTGTTGGGGTTTGAAGGCAAACGTCCCAGGCAGGCTTGTGTATTTCAAAACTTGGTCCCCAGCCAGTGGCACTGTTTTACAAAGTTAGGGAACCCTGAGAAGATGCAGTCCTGCTGGAAAAAGTGAGTCAGGGGTAGGGGCTGACTTTGATGTTTAATAGCCCAGCCCCACTTTCTGTATTTCCTGTGCTTTCTGACCCGCTGTGATCAGCTACCCCACACTCTTGCCTTCCCCACCATGATGTATCCCTTCAACTATGAGCTAAACAAAACCCCTCCTTCTGAAATCGCTTGTCAAATATTTGGTCATAACAAAGAAGAAAGTTACAGTGAGCCAGTTTTGATTTAATTAACCACCCCTTAAATAAGACTATAATTCTTTCTCTGATGATGGTGACCTCTAGCCTACACACCATACATACAAGCACACACACAGTCTAGAAGGGAAGGCAACTATTAAACATATATTGCCAAAAAAAAAAGCAAATGCTTCTAAGATGATCTTGATATGTTATTTCCCTATTTGTTTAATATTGTTAAACATGATTGAACTATGTAATCAGTAAAATACATTCTGTGCTTAAGCTAGCATATTATAATTCTCAGTTATGTTTACTGACTTTTAGATAAGATGTTAATGTTCAGCACTCGCCAGGAATCAAGAAAAAAACTCTTTTGATACTAAATGACAGTATTATTGAAACCTAAAGGAATAGAAAAGCTAATAAAAATTTATTTAACTGTAGTGATTTGAATGAGAATGGCCTAAATAGGCTCGTATATTTGCTCGCTTAGTCCCCAGTTGGTGAACTGTTTGAGAAGGGTTAGAAGGTGTGGCCTTGCCAGAGTAGGAGTGGCACTGTTGAAGGAAGTGTATCTCTTTGCGGCTAAGAGTTGAGGCCTAGTGTCTCTCTGTGTGTTGCCTGTAGAACAGGGTGTAAAGTTCTCAGCTACCACACCATCACCATGCCTGCCTGCATGCTACCACACCCCCAACATGACAACTGACTAAGCCTCTGAAACTGTAAGCAAACCCATAATTAAATACTTTCTTCTATAAGACTTGCCTTGGTCAGGGTGTCTCTTCACAACTGAAACTCTAACTAAAACAATAATTTAAATGCTTTGGATACTATGCCATTAAGCAACAAGTAAAAGACATTTTCCACACTAAGAAATATGATTATTAAATTGCTGGTAGAAAAAAAGGAGTTCTAAAAGTTTCACCTTTTCCATATAGTCAAGTATTCTAAAATACAGTACTGAGTTAAATTACAGAAAATGCAGCAGAAATTGGCAGCTTAAAAAAGCTGTTTTTAATAGTCATTAACATCTTTTACATACAGAGTTCCTAAAAATAATTATTATTAGGGCACCAAATACAAACTAAAGCAATGATAAGCTTTTGTTGTTTCCTAAGTTAGAAGACACTAAAAATATCTAACAATATTCCAGACCCTGTTGATCTCTAGCAATACACATACACACACACACACACACAGCTAGTACTGACTGTGAAATCCAACTCTTTCATTGCTAGTGACAGTATGAACTAAAATAAACTTTTACAGAACAATTTCTAAAATGTAAAAATGTTCTCATATCTGTTTGTCTAAGTAATTCTGCTTTTGAAAATATGCTTACAAAAGTAGCAGACATGAAAATAAAAACAAAACTTCTCATCTTTTTGCCTTTGAGTCAAGGCTACACTTGTCATATAGCCTCCTAACACTTCCAGTATATGTTCTCACTAACAGAGACACACTGGACACTATGATAATATGCCAACGTAGAGATCCCTGGCACTCACCTCCCTTTTGAAACTGTTCTTAACTTCTGACTGAGGATGTTTGCTCTCTGACCTATCTACACTGACCCATCTATCTGTACATCTAGGAATCCATTCAGTTAAAATATAACAACAAAAAAGGATGCATGCATAAGTTATCCATTATGAACTATTTAATAACAAGACTGGAAATAATTCAAACATTTTTAATAAGAGTAGACATTATAACCATGTACTTACTGAATTACTATGTAGCTATAAAATAAATTAGTATCTCTTTATATATCTTTGAGTGACTTCTTCAATATTATCTTAAACAGGATATAGAAAAATATATATAAATGCTCCTATATATGTTAGAATGAGGAGGACAGGGGCCTGGAAAGACAGCTCAGAGGTTAAGAACACTGGCTGCTCTTTCAGAAGTCCTGAGTTCAGTTCCCAGCAACCACATGGTGGCTCACAACCATCTATAATGAGATCTGGTGCCCTCTTCTGGCATGAAGGTATACATGCATGAAGAACATTGTGTACATAATAATAAAAAAAAAGAATGAGGAGAATATACTTGAGTACATATACAGAAGTTTTCTTGAATTTTCCACCAAGAAGTAATGGAAAGATAAATTAAAAACCAATGAAGGCAATAAAAGAATAACAAAATATTATGAGAGAACAGGGAAGCAGAATAAAGTAAGTCTCTTGAAATGTATCTGAATAGGAGACCTATAACACTGTGTACAACTAAAGAAAAATGCTACCCCATAAGGAAAACACAGCAAGCTGTAATAGCACAAAGAAATAAACTTTTGTTTGTACTTGACAACAGAATTATTGTATGGTTTAAACTTTCAAAATTTTTCTTAGGCTTATTTATGTATATGGAATGTTTTGCCATGTATATATGTGTACTACACATGTGCCTGGTACCTGCAGAGATCAGAAGAGGGCACCAGATCCCCTGGAAGCAGCGTTACAGATGTTTATAAGCCACTATGTGGGCTCTGGGAACTGAATACAGGTCCTCTGGAGGAGGAACAAGTATTCTTAACTGTTGAACCATCTCTTCAGGCCCTAAAATAATATTCTTAAAAAGACTTCCTTTACTGTCAGAGATCTTAAACATCCTCCTGGTTGGTTATTTGTAAGCAATTCTTTGTATAATCAATAAACTTGACTTTCATTTTGGAAAGAACTAATTTTTTCTATATTTGCTTAAATTTTTGCTTTAATGTCTTCTATAGAACTAGGTTCTCTGGTGTCTTAGGAACTTTTTCCTGTGCGTTTTTGTTGTTGTTGTTCGGTTTTTTTGTTTGTTTTGATTTCTTGTCTTTATTTTCTATCTGATTTGATTTTGTGCCTTTTTGGCTGGAGTATGTCATGAATTTCTTCATCAGAGCTTTTTCTTTAGTTTCTTCATAAAATGATCACGACTGCATTTCAGATGACTAAGATTTTGCGTCCTCCTTCTCCATCTTCTGATTCTACATGTCTGTACACAGACAGCAACTAAGTGCTGGCCACTATGCACAGTGAAGCACAGTTCAACCTTAATAACACAGGCACTACAACTATAACCCGGTTCTACCTTCTCAGCTTCCCAGATTTTAGTAAGTTCCAGGCACCACAAACCATGCTCACACCACTATGCCCTCTGTCCACGATGGGTATTGTCCCCTTAAGCCATGAGCCAAAATAATCAACGATCCCAAATGAAATTCCAATATCATTCTTCACAAACAGGAAAGCATCAAGAATTTTATATAGAGGCACAGAAGACCACAGACAGCCAAGGCAATCCCAAATAAAAAGAATAACACAGAAAATATCATCATTTCTGATTTCAAACTATACTACAGAGCTATAGTAACAAAAACTAGCATGGTGCAAAGACACACAGATCAAAGGAATAAAACTGAGAGTCACTGATATTAGTCCATAAAACTGTTACCTGTTTTTTTTTTTGGAGATGTCAAAAATATACATTAGAAAATAGGACAGCATCTTCAACACATGGCGCAGGGAAAGCTGGATTTCAACATACAGAGCAATTAAATTAGATCTTTATCTCTCGCCACAAACAAAACCCAACCAACTGAAACTGCTGCAAAGTGGGCAGCACACTTCCGCTCACTGGCACAGGCACACACTGTCTGAATGAGACCTCAGGATCACAGGAAACAAGACCAACGGCAACAGATGGGAGATCATGACACTAAAAGCTTCATTACAGCAAAGGAAACAAATGAATACACAGACCACAGAATGGGAGAAACTCTATGCCAGCTGTTTATCAGCAGAGAATTAGTATCTAGAATATACAAAATCCAAAAAGCCTTTAAACATTAAGAAAATAAATAATCCAGTTTTAAAAATTAGCTATACAACTATACAGAACATTTTCAGGAGAAATACAAATGTCTAGTAAATACAAGAGTACTCAACTTCCTTAGACATCAGGAAAATAAAGATTAAAACCACTTTTAGAATCCTCTTAATGTGCCAGACTTTGTTGACTCCCCAGGGGAAGAAGTGGGGGAGTGGGCTAGTGGGGAGGCGAGGTGGGAGGGAGAACTGTAGTTGGAATATAAAAAAGAAAACAGAGAAAAGAAAAAATCCACCTCACCCTAGTGAAAAAGGCCAACATCAGGAACACAGCATGACAATAAATGCTGGAATGGATTTGGTGAAAGGGGAATTCACAGTTAGTAGGAACAGAAACCAGTTGCAGCCACTTTGGAAACCAGTCCAGAGGGCCCTCAAAAAAGTTAAAATAGCATTGCCTTATGACCCAGCTACACTACTCAGGGCTTATACTCAAAGTACTTCATATCCTACTACAGAGACACTTAAGCTATTGCTCTATTCACAACAGAAAAGAAATGGAAACAATCTAGATGTTCATCAACAGATAAATGAATAAGGAAAATGTGGAACTTACACACAATGGAACACTACTCTGCTGCAAAGAAAAATGAAAGCACAAATCTGCAAGTAAATATATGGAACTAGAAAAACATACTGAATGTGGGAGCTCAGGCTCAGAAAGACAACGGCACGTGTTCTGTCTCACTTGCAGATCTCCCTCAGTTTGCATACTTAATTTGGAACACAAGAGGGAGCCAGGGAAGTAGAAAGAAGTCTTGGGTAGGTTGGGGAGAGGGAAGGATAACCAATAAGAATGGAGGGATAGCGGAGTATAGTAGAACATAAGTAGTGACGGGAGAACTAGGGTTGGGAAGGCTTAAGAAGGGAGAAATGTGGGAGTATGGAGAGAATCAGGTGTTGAAATAAGAGCGGCTGGGCTGCGTCCCAGGCGCCCGGCCACCCACATGGCTAGCTTAGCTTATGCCCCAAAATAATTACACGGAAACTGTATTCTTTTAATCACTGCCTGACCCATTAGTTCCAGCCTCTTATTGGCTAGCTCTTACATATTGATCT
>NC_022012.1:19320635-19371212 GCF_000317375.1 Microtus ochrogaster
CAACTTACTAAAACTGGATGGAGGTGGGCGGTCCTTGGACTTCCCACAGGTCAGGGAACCCTGATTGCTCTTTGAGCTGATGAGGGAGGGGGACTTGATCAGGGGAGGGGGAGGGAAATGGGAGGCAGTGGCGGGGAGGAGGACTACTCTGTACAGTGCCACTCCCAGAAGACGGGTTATTAAATGAAATTCTCAATACAAAGCATGGGATATCTCCCTACAAGTTATTGGTCAAGAAGGACCAAGTGCTTCCAAAACAACACAAGTTATAGTCATTGCGCTTACCCACCATAACTACATGGTAAGACCCTATTATTTGGTGGCAGGACACACAGAAATTAATCTCAAATAACCAGGACATGTCCTCCTTGCTTGGCTAGCTTTCACAGTGCCAAAAGGTACTATGCAGTCTGCTGTGGGAGGAAAGACACCAATGGTCTTTTGAATCCTGGACCATGGGCCCTGCATGTTATAATATGAACTTTCCAGACAAGCTATGTATAATGGTACAAGAAAAGCATGTTATGAGGTAACTAACTGCTTTCTCATTGATTTGGGGCCTGCTTCACATTGAGGGAAGTCCCTGGTCAAAAGCCCATAGCTCGGAAGATCACAGGCCCTGGAGTAGAATGTGCTATTGTATTTTGCTAAATGACCATGCTGTTAAATTGCCTTCTAAATATTTAGTTTTGTACCCGTAGTCCTGGGCTGCTCTTAATCTTGGTCAAAGAAACTTCTCAGTGACCAGCAGTCAACAGGAGGATGTGCAAGCGCAGAGAGTAAAGTCTGACTGCTCACTCTAACTGGGACATCTACATTAACACCACAACAGCTAGGTTAAAGCAGCATCTCGAAAGAGGAGGTGGAAGGAATGTAAGAGTTGGGACGGGGGCTGGGGGTTATTACAAACCAGTCTCCTGAACACAGCAGCTGTGGCTACCTGCACAAGACTTACTTCATAAGATCAACCCAACAAAAGATCTCCAGGCAATACCCCTTAGGAGTTTTCTGACACTACTGACATCAGATAGTTTCTGGGGTCTGAAGAACCATTCTTTATAGAGGATGTGGCTGCTACTAGGTTTCTCATGCTGCAGTGGATGGCCCCACACTCATGTATATATGAACAGCACTAACTGGACTTAGTGAATTTTTCAAAAAGCAAAACAAATAAATACATGAAGTTGGGGAAGAGGGCATGTATGGGGAACATGGGGGTAAATTACAGACAAATATTTCATTATGAACATGCATGAAGTTTAAAAAAAAAATTTAAAAAAATGTCTAGCCGGGCGATGGTGGCGCACGCCTTTAATCCCAGCACTCGGGAGGCAGAGGCAGGCGGATCTCTGTGAGATCGAGGCCAGCCTGGTCTACAAGAGCTAGTTCCAGGACAGGAGCCAAAAGCTAAGGAGAAACCCTGTCTCAAAAATCAAAAAAAAGAAAAAAAAATTGTCTATTCATTCAGCCAACCTACTAGGTATTGTTGTTATACACTTAGTCAGCATTTAATAATTTTTGCTACTTTCTGTGTTTGTTGTTACATTTATTTTAGCTTCTCACTTTCAGTAATTATCTAATTTTATTTCTGTTATATCTGTTTGTGAATAAAGCATGTGAAAATACTTGAAAAGTTAAGTTGGTTTCAAATGTACTTTAATAATCAAAAAGATGCTACAGTAAAAAAAACTCTAAAGTAGATTTGTGTGTATGTGTGTGCGTGTGATTTTATAGGGCCCTAATTACAACCCATACTCTTTCACTTACCCTTGGATTACATACGGAAACTGATGACTCTGAGCTGGGTCAGTTTGTGCTTGTGGAAGGGTACGATGCCTCAATCCTTCTGAAGAACCAGCAACTAATGACAAATTCTCTTGACTGGGGGATGGAGTTGTTGAATCAGAGTGATCTGAATTCTAAAATAAACAAACAAAAAATGTAAGTATATCTTACTAAACATGTATCTATAAAATCCCTTTGGAAAAAAAAACCCTAAATTTTAGAAACTGATTTGAATCTCATATCCCATAAAGCATATTTTGATTTTAATGAAACTAAAAGGGTCAGAAAGCCAAGATTATGATAGTAATACTGTATTTAACAGATAGACAACAGAATAACGACCTACAAAAAATGCATACTAAATTACGTAGATTAAATGACAGCAAGCAAAGCTCCTTTGACAATGCCTAGCACATAGAAAATGTCTAAGAATGCCACTAACTTCTAGTCATTTAAACTGCTACTATACGCCAGATATCTTGTAACATACGCCGGTAACACTGTCTAACAGAACGATGAAAAGCAGGGGTCTAACATCCCTGCTCTATCTGATATTAACAAAGAACCCAACTTAGAGCCATTTATAGTCTCCATCTCCACTTTCTTGGAAATACCAAGACTGCCCAAGATTTTTGGAATTTTCAATTCTAAACTTGTATCAATTTATAAATGCCATAAACAATTTTGTTTTTACAACCAACAAGATACCAATTAGGATTTTGGTGTTCATGCTCAAATGATTCAATAAATACAGCTTGGTAAAGTTCCTCAATGAGTAACAGAAAGCAGTTTTTCACGTATCGTACATTATTTAAAACATAATTACATTTTATATAAATTATAGTATTCACACCTTTAAAAGTTAGATACAATGCCACTTTTAAATCCTTCGAAGTTTGTTAAAATTGCGACATCCTCTTGATAGGCAGGATATCTTTTAGCCTGTCTACCTTCCTAAGTTCTGTCCAGGGGGTAAAAATCACAAGCACACTGATCTCCTGCAAAATGATCTCTTTAAGAAGTTACTTCATGAAAAACTGATACTAAATATTTTACTAAGAAGTCTGGCTCATTATGACATAACCAAGAAAGGCTTTTAAAAAAAATTCTCATTAAATGGGTCATTAAGATATGGTATTCAGGGCTGGAGAGATAGCTCAGAGGTTAAGTTAAGAGCACTGATTGTTCTCCTAGAGGTCCTGAGTTCAATTCCCAGCAACCACATGGTAGTTCATAACCATCTGTAATGAGATTTGGTTCCCTCTTCCGACCTTCAGGGATACATGCAGGCAGAACACTATATACATAATAAATAAATCTTAAAAAAAAATACGGTATTCATAGCAGAGCAGTATTGGCGCTTGCCTTTAATTCCAGCAGTTGGGATGCAGAGGCAAATGGATGGATCTCTGTGAGTTTGAGGCCAGCCTGATCTACAGAGTGAGTTCCAGGACAGCCAGGGCTACACAGAGAAACCCTGCCTTAAAATTGCCTCCCCCAAAAAGGTATCGTATCCATAAGTATAATTAATAGAAAAGCCTAGGTATATGTCAACACACCCTAATTTCTCTAAAACTTATTACTTCTCATTTTATTAGGCAATTCTTTTATGATTAGATTTTTTTATTATTTTCAAACCTCTTTGAAATCTTTAAACCATAAAAAACATAGGGGAAATTAAACTTATTTTTCCTTTGATACTTTTCATATTTTCATAACACTCTGGAAAAATATATATGCTAATGACATATTATGTCATTATGGCCAAGAAACCACTGGCTCAGTAGGAAAAAAACAAAAAATAAAAACTAGAATATACTTGTATCCAAAACTACATTAAAAAAAAATCTCTGTGCTAGTCTGGAATTTGTCCCTTTTTATGCCAAGGTAGGAAACATATAAAGATTCATATTCAATTTAATGTAAGTTCAATTCCCATGGCTGGTACCACAGAAGACACACTGAGTAAATAAGCAATTTAAGGATGTATTTCTTAAAGAACCAGTTATCTAATATATATTAGAAGATCTCTCAGGTAACTTACCCTATTGATTACACATGCCTTAATATTTGGATTGAATTCTTTTCCCTTTTTTCTTTTTCTTTGTGTTCCTCAAGGCAGGGTTTCTCTGTGTAGCCTTGGTTACCCTGGAACTCACTCTGTAGACCAGGCTGGCCTCAAACTCACGAAGATCCACCTGCCTCTACCTTCCAAGTGCTGGGATTAAAGGTGTGAGCTACCATAGCCCAGTTGATTAAATTCTTAACCAGGGAAATACCTTTAACACAATCAAAGTTCCCTGCTTCACCAAGAAGTAAGTAAAGAAAGCTTCCATGATCTCCATTATCTCACCCTAAAAGCTGAACTCCTACAAGCTTCCAAAAGAATTTCAGGCAGAAATGAGTATTTCATTACATAAGAGATAAATATATTAAGTGATTCTCCTCCGCTCTTCATTGTGAATGTAAGCCTAAATCCAGTGATTAAAAAGCAAAACAACCAAAACAAACAACAACAAAACCCAAAAGTCTTCTGCCAAGTAATCTACCTTAAGAAAATTTAGGTCATTTAGATTTAGATTTAAATAATTTAATGTGCTTTGAATAAAATATACTACACTTGATACCTTACTATTTCTTTTTTTTTTTTATTGAGAAAAAAAAAATTTCCACCTCCTCCCAGCCTCCCACTCCTCCCGCCCTCCTCCCACTCCTCTCCCCCTCCCTCTCAAGTCTGAAGAGCAGTCAGGGTTCCCTGCCCTGTGGAAAGTCCAAAGTCCTCCCCCCTCCATCCTGGTCTAGGAAGGTGAACATCCAAACTGGCTAGGCCCCCACAAAGCCAGAACAAGAAGTAGGATCAAAACCCAGTGCCATTGTCCTTGGCTTCTCAGCAACCCTCATTGTCCGCCATATTCAGAGAGTCCGGGTTTATCCCCTGCTTTTTCAGTCACAATCCAGCTGGCCTTGGTGAGCTCCCAATAGATCAGCCCCACATATACACATTAGAGTACTACTCAGCGGTAAAAAACAATGACTTCTCAAATTTTGCATGCAAATGGATGGAAATAGAAAATACTATCCTGAGTGAGGTAACACAGACCCAAAAAGATGAACATGGGATGTACTCACTCATAATTGGTTTCTAGCTACAAATAAAGGTCAGTGAGTCTATATTTTGATATCCTAAAGAAGCTAAATAAGAAGGTGAACCCAAAGAAAAACATATAGCTATCCTCCTGGGTAGGGGAAGTAGACAAGATTGCCAGGCAAAAAATCGGAATCTTAAGGGTGGGGTGGGAGGGGGAAAAGGAGAAAGGGAGAAAAAAGTGAGAAGGGTAGGATGGGGAGAACTTGGGGCAACGGGATGATTGGGCTTACTATTTCTTAAACTTCACTAGCCTAAGATTTATATTATATAACCACATCAACTCTGTTTCCAGAGTATTTCAGTAACTAAATCTATAAAGATTGGCTCCATTGCTGACCTGTCCATTAATCAAATTACAGCTCATGGTGAACAAATCTTGTAAGCAAAGTAACACTGTATCAAAAACAAATGCTAAATGTCATAGTCTTAAATTTTTCAAACAACCTCACTGAGTGTAGTGGCAAAGTCTTCGATCCCAGGAACTGTGAAGGAGAAGCAAATGGACCAAGGCCAGTCTCAGCTACACACCGTGAATTCAAGTCCAGAAGGCTTACATGAGACCCGCTCTCAAAATATCAAATGAAGATTAGAAATAAAACACTACGAACTCCAAGTGATCCATCTGGTTTGTTTGTTTTTTGGGGTTTTTTTGGATTTTCAAGACAGGGTTTCTCTGTAGCTTTTGGTTCCTGTCCTGGAACTAGCTCTTCTAGACCAGGCTGGCCTCAAACTCACAGAGATCAGCCTGCCTCTGCCTCCCGAGTGCTAGCGGCCGGCTAAAATATTTATTTATTTATTTATTTATTTGTTATGTATACAATATTCTGTCTGTGTGTATGTCTGCAGGCCAGAAGAGGGCACCAGACCTCATTACAGATGGTTGTGAGCCACCATGTGGTTGCTGGGAATTGAACTCAGGACCTTTGGAAGAGCAGGCAATGCTCTTAACCACTGAGCCATCTCTCCAGCCGCAACCCATCTGTTTTGTTTGCACATTTGTTCTTTGCTGTGACGAGGACTGACCCAGAGCCTAACATATGCTAGACCGTGTTGTACTGCGGAACTACACCCCAGCCCTCCATTTAGTTTTTAGAGGCAGATAAAGAAAATCAGA
The DNA here is from genome assembly GCF_000317375.1 of Microtus ochrogaster. Lineage (NCBI taxonomy): Eukaryota > Metazoa > Chordata > Mammalia > Rodentia > Cricetidae > Microtus > Microtus ochrogaster. The sequence continues at coordinate 19,326,683 of NC_022012.1, forward strand.
GAAGTTCAATGTTTACTCCTCTCAAAACAACTCACAGAATTGGTGCTGGATGCCAGTGCTTCATGCCCTTCTCTATTGGTGATGGACTTTGGAGAACTGGGAGGACTCCGAGAAGTACAGACTAGATGAACCATATGATACTCATCTTGCTAAAATTAAAGAAGATCATGTTTAAAGAAAAATTTACAGTTTAAAAAGTCACTAGCTAAGCTAAAGTATTAGACTCAAGACTTAAATTCCTTTCCTTTCTAGCCTAGCCATTTTGTTAGTAATAAATTGTTCAATATTTGGAGGTAAGTTTGCCATTTTAATATTTTCTAGCCTTCTGAATGCAATATTTTCTATCCATGCTTAAGGAATGGTTTCAATACTCAATGACTATTATGTTAAAAGTACTTGGCATACATAGATTTTAAACAACAAATATTACAAAATATTTCATAATAATTTTATTATTTTCATAATAAAAATTATCAACATAAACTATTAATCCAATATAAAATATATACTGTCTTAATAACAATGTAAAAGTCACCTTGAGATTTCAGACCCACAAACTCTGAATAGCAGAACTACTTCAGTTACTTGAACATACTGATAAAAGCAACTCATCTCTTTTGCCTTAATTTTAGCAAAGTGAAGTACAGCTTTTTACTGCTTTCCAAACTAAGTCAACATTTTTTATCCATAACATTTTTACACACAGATATAGAGCATATATTTGAATTCTATTCTGTAAATATTCCATATTATTTCCACAGACTTACAACTGTGGCTGAGAAAAAACATTTTAAATAATAACTAGGCTGGTCTTTATGCTTTAATGAGATCACACAGAAATGTACACAAGACATACAGCTGGTAAGCTAGAAAACATGATGGCAGCAGACAACAGAGGAGGAGAGAGCCAAGGTAGCATTTCTGAACAACTATGAAGAGCAGCAGCAGCAGCATGGAGAAGGGTGGGCAGGCAAGAGCCTGAGTGAAAAGGGGAAGACCTGATCAACTATCAAGTGAAAAAGGAAGACCTGATCAACTATCAAGTGAAAAAGGAAGACCTGATCAACTATCAAGGAACCCAGACTTGTGCTCAGTTCTGAGGTGAATTCCAGGAAAATCAAGGGCAGCCTTAAAGGAACTTATGATATTGTTAACTGACCAAATTAGTGCATTCGGGCACCACAACAACAAACCAGTGCAATAGGGCTCAATGAGAGACATACATGACAATATTTTGCATAAAACAAAAATCTAAACTACAGTTGCTCTAGGAGTCTAGAGGATGAAGTTCTTGGGGTTATGCTGTTTAAGGAAAAGTTTCAGACAGACAGCATGACATAGGTAGTCTCTCTTGATACACAAACTCAGCTTCTGAATAGGAAATACTGAAGTATCCAATGTGTATCCCCATAAAACCAGGGCCAAAAGGTCATACTAATAATGGTTTATCAAAACATCCATCCACCTTCGAGGAATATATCTATAGAACATTTTATAACTAAACAGTTTGTAGAACCAATACCAACATTTTACTGAAAGGAAACCAACTTTAAGAAAAAAAACAATTCAAAGAACCATTTCAAAAGTAACACTTCCCAAGGTCTGCAAAAGTCTTTTGAGAATATTCATGTTCTGGCCTCAGGCTGTTATTCAGAATATTTCAGAGAGCAGAACATATAGCTGTTTTAAACAGGAAAACAAAGTTCAGGATAGCTTATTGGTAGTGCAAAGTCCTAGGCTGGAGATGACCCAGCAACAGAAAAGTAGAAAAAAAGAATGGGTGAGCTCATTTAAGGACTATTCTATATAATACTATAATAGTGGAAACATGTAATTCTACATTTATCAAAATCCACAGAGTATTCATCACCTAGATAACTCTGAGAATGCATAATTTCAGTGATAATGTCCACTGATCACAACTATGATGGCTAAAGCAGGCTATACATTAGGGGAAAATGGATGAGAAATCTCTGTGCTATAAACTACAATATTTTTTAGGTGGGCAGATGGTAAAACACTATAGCCATTTGAAACAAGCAACTGAACAGTCAGAAGCCACACTGGCAAAGCTAAAAAGGCCCTTAAGTAGAGAAATACATTGACATTACATTTTATGTGTCCCACAGGTGATTATAAGCAGAGTAAAAGAGATCAGGAATATCTGCATTAAGACTTCAGTTAAAAAGCCAAACACAAAATAGAACACTATCCAATCTTACTATATTCACAAACAAAAGTAACATAGCAAGAATAAAAAGTTATAAAGTAAAAACATCACAAAAAACAATGAGCTAAAAGATGCATTAAAATAATTAGCATTCGAGTTGACTGTCAAAGAGCTACCTTGGAGCATATGAAGCACTGCCTTGGAGCATCAGTGTTTAAATTCTGATGAACAGGTTTGCCACTTAGGCATCATCCTATTTCCTTTCTAGAAATTAAACTCCTAACTCAAACCATTAAAAATGTTATATATCCTGATTTAAAATGGCTTTATAGAGGTGTTATCAATCTTTGAGCACTGTAAACACTCTATGCTTGGAGTACTGACAAGTCAGTGTTTTCTTCTAAAAGATGAAAAATATCTGAACAAAAGATTCAGATTTAGCTCAGATGGGCATACAAAACTGTTAGCCAAACAACCTCTATGCTCTGCCTTGTTGTTACCTTCTGAAGTATTTTATCTGTTCTGCTACCCACAGGAGCTGATGAACTCAATCTGCTAGACAAAACTTGAGAGGCAGTTTCTCCCACTCTTCTAAGGTAGAAGGAGAGCTTACTTTTCTGAGAATGTCTTTCAGCTGCAGATGGTCAGGAAGCAGTCGGCCTGAATACACCAACCTCTGGTCCTTCGTCAACTAGAAATGGGATAGAAGAAAGAAGTCAGTTTTTTTTACTATATATATTTAAGGTTAAGGAAAACATGACCAAATATGGATAAAACTAAACTCTCTTTGGGGACAAGTAAGAAGAAAACAGATATTTTAAGAACTTTAGTCCCAAGTTCTGCTTAAGGCATTTAAGAGCTGGGCAAATGGCAGCATAGCTACAATAATAATAATAATAATAATAATATTAATAATAATAATAATAATACAGATCATCACATAAAACTTGACAAAAAGATAAGCAAATGTATTTTATCAGCTGTAATATAGCACTCTTAATTAAAAGCTTTCAATTTCATATAAACGGAAAGGCAAAGGGCCTTCTATCAATAGATATTAGAAGATAGATGTTCAAGATCACTAGTTATTTTAAACTGGTTTGTCAGTTATTTTTTTAACATAAAGTATATCCAGACCCATTTTCTTCCTTCCAAACACAATGCAGAAGAACTTACTGGCCTTAGTTTGAAAGTCATTTAGATCTAATGGGGTTCCCACAACTATTCCAGCTTTATTTCTGCCACTTACAAATATCTACACATTCAAAACCACAAAACCAAAGAAAGCAACACAAATGCATGGATATTCAGTTGTCACCTCTATATGTAAACCATAATAGAAAGTGTGTTCTGGTTGGCTCTGTTACATTTTAGTACTTCATAGTAAGTCTACTAAAACTCACACTGCTAGCATTATTTAAAATTAGTGTGTTTCTGTTAGTCCCCATAAAGCATATTTGCAAATGTTCCTTGAATTCCAAGGAAACAATTCATTGGCTATACCAAATGTTAAATTCAAAATCCAATCCAAGCCATAAATATAATTTTAAACAAACTGTATTTTCAGCAAGGCTATGACAAGAGTCATATATTTGAAAGTCATAATGGAAATTATTATGCTGAGTGACATTGATAGATCAAGCATTCTTAGACAAGAAAAGACACTAGAGAAATACAGTTACCCTTCCAAGATGCTTAACTGATAGATGAGATTTTTAGTGTGCCATTTCTAAAATGCAAAGTGTAAACTCCTATATTATGTTAAAAAAAAAACAAATATAAAAGGCTTTTTAATGCCAAGTCTTGAAAACTCTAACCAGCACATAAAAACTGAACAGAGCTCCTTCTATATACATTTGATCTTCATTTCATTTCCTGCCACTTAACCTCCCTCCCTAAAACCCCTAAACTCTAGATTTTGCTTGATGATAAAGTAATTAGTATCTAGAGAGCAAAAGTCTTGGAATGGGGCTTGGTTTCAAGAGGAACCAACCCCGTGATTAGAGATGTCACTTCCTGTCCCAATCTCCAGAGAGAGGGTCTTGGTGTGGGAGGTCCTTCTGTAGATGTGTTGCTTTTATTGGTTAATGAATAAAGAAACTTCTTGGCCTGTTGATAGGGCAGAGTAGAACTAGGTGGGGAAACTATACTAAATGCTGGGAGAAAGAAGCACAATCAGGAGAAACCATGAAGCCCCTCCAGAGACAGATGCTGGAACTTTACCCAGTAAACCACAGCCTCATGGCAATACACAGATTAATGGAAACCTCAAGATTACATTAGAGCAAATGCATTTCTTTCCACTCGACTTGGTACAACCTCTAGGGGTTTGCTTCAGTTTTATATACCTTCTCACTAAATATATAGTTTTCTTTCCCTTCTTACATAAAAGGCAGGAAACTGTGCTTTCTCTCTGAGGGCCCTGCTTTCTTAGTATATCCTGTGGACAACACCTTAGTCTTTCTAACAAATATGTAATATTCTACTGTACTTAAGTACTACACTTATTTATATTTATTTGAATGTTTCCAAGCTTCTTATATACAGGGAACTTCTCTCACATTATTCTATTTATCTCTGCATTCCCTCACAAAACCTAACTGGAACAGACACAAGAAAAAAGACATCAATGTAGTGGGAAACAGTAAATATATAAAACAAGGCATTTCTCCCCCACAGGAGAGAAAGAGGACAAGAGAAGTAGGGTCTATAGAAGGTCTTTGGTTCATGCATATTTCTCTTTTTGTGGGTTGGGCTTTTTTTAAACAACATCTGTATAACAAAAGGAAGAATCTAATAGAAAAAAATTGACATTGCAGGATAGACAGATGAAGATTATCGAGAGCAACATCACTGATTTACTGCTTGTGGGGTTTTGTGCATAGGAGCCAGACTCATAGAGTAGGGCAGATATATAGAGACAGCTGAAGAGGAGTCAGGAAGTGTGTACAAGATCCTACAGGCATCTCCCTGTGCCTTGCATTTCTCATCTACAAAAGGAGGATAGTAACAGTATTTACTGCACAGGTTGGAGTCTAAGAACAGAATGCACATCAACCTTTTAAAACAGAACACAACATTCAAGAGGCCACAGATATTAATTTCTGCTATCTATATTATTTCACTAAGATCTAACAGGACTATGTGAAACTGTTGGGAAAGTGATATGTCTTTCCAAAACGTTGCTTTGCAACATGAAGGCAACAAATCAGGATGCTCAAGAGCAAGACTGACACAAAAGCAAACTTGGCTAAAGCTACAAAAGGCTGAACAAGAAAGCCTTGACCCATACTAACTTTCAAGTCTCCATTTCAAACGACATTTGTAGGTAACAACAGAAATCTTTAACCTTCTCTGTACAGAAATACATTTTAAAGTTGGCAAAAAGTCCACATCCATAGCTTAAGTCATTTAACATCAGATTTTTTAGTGGAAGAATGCCATTATTTACCAACTACTTCTAAGGTACTCAACCTACCTGGACATAATCTACTTCCTTTCTATGCAGATTACCTCTACTTTTTTATTAAACTGTAACAGTAATAGAATTAATCAGAAACTATCACTTCTGAGCAAGAAAAATGCTAGAAAATGTAGTAGTAAGGACCACTAATCCACACACACTTCCAGTATAAGCCATTAATCTTTACAATATATTAATAATAATAAATGTATAAAGCACACTAGAAAAACAATTTTATACTTTGTTTTGAGACAAAATTTTTCCAGAAGAAATAGCTTCAGACACTTCAGTCTCCAGAAGCACACGCTTAAAAAACCTACATTATAACATCTGGACAAAGGTTTCTCGGTGTGTGTCCTGGAATAGTGGATATTTGATAGTCTTTTCTGACCTCCTTGGCACCTGCACTTACATACACAAGGAAAACATTCACACACAACAGTCTAGAAAAATTTAAATATTCATAAGGCCAACACATGAATTTACAAAACCAACTATATTTTCATACTTCAAAAGATTCGTTAAGTATGAAAAGATTAAGGTTTGTGTGTATATGTAGTATGTGTCTATAGACAGACTAAATGGGTCTCTTTTATATGACTTTAAAAATCATGTCAAACTCAGAAACAAACAAAAAGCCCACATGTTCTCCCTCATATGTGGATCCTAGCCTATAATGTAATAGGTATCACTTTGGGAATATTATAAAATTTAAAAAGGAGACCAAGTGAGGGTAATAAGAGGTAATAATAATGATAAAATGTAGACAAGAGAATAGCCATTTTAACTGAATAGTTTGTGACCGGGCAAGTGTTTGAGTAATGTGTTGCTTCTATTAGTAAGTTAATCAGAATAAAGTGATTTTAAAAAAAATCTCAAAAAAAATGGAAAACAGACAAAAAACCCTCTATACTAAATGTCATGACACTATTATGCCCAACTTTAGCATAACTAAATTCTGCATAATTTCAAAATATTAATTCTGAACTTTAAATATGCGGATTTTAAAAATGTATGATAATGATTCAATAAAAGTAATCTTCAACTGGCTGGTAAGTTCTAATAACTAGCATACAAGTACTCTGAAAATAGAAACTATTACATTTCAGTTTACATGCTCAGTTCTAAGTGTCAAATAGCTTTAAAGAGTTAAATACAAAAAAAGAGTTAAATACAAGAAAGCACACAAAATATGGACTCTGTGGAATACTAATTTTTAAAATTTTTAAACATGTCTCTAATCAAATTCCCTCAGTCCAAAGCTCCGGGAGATTCAGAAGTATATAACCAGAAACATGGTTCCCCAAACCGCCTCTAGTCTCTATCTCCTAACAGCAATAACCAGTGTTCAGAATTTTCAGAATATACAATATCTGGAATTCTCAATGAATATTCCCTGATTAAAGGTTTCCACTCCTAGGCCATTCAGTTACATGTCAGATGTATGTGCAATAGAGAATGCCAAAGTATAGAATTTAATACACTGTGAAGAGAACAAAAATAGCAACACAGTCTGCAGTCTTAAAATATTATGCTCCCATATTTTCTTATAGTTTATCAGAATAAATGGTACTAACCACAGTAACCTGATTAGGTGCTAGCACAATAATAAGGATATGTTACTCAACTCTGTAGTTTCTAGCTATTATAGCATATCTAGGTACATCTCAAATGCAAATCTTTTTTTTAATTAAAGAAAATTCTTTAACATGTATGGGTATTTTCCCTTCATACATGCCTTTGTACCAAGTGTGAGTGTGATGCCCACAGAAGCCAGAAGAGGGCATCAGATCCCAAAGAACTGGAGTTTAAGACACTTGTGAACAGCCATGTTGGTGCTGGCCATTGAACCCCCATCCTCTGCAAGAGCAACAAGAACTCTTAAACGTCTGAGCTATCTCTCCAGCCCCAAACATTTTTAATAGTCAAATTCATTTTTTTTCCTGCTTATAGATGTATAATTGATAGAGTCAAGTCACTACAGGGCAGCCTATTGCCAAGTGTGTGTGTGTGTGTGTGTGTGTGTGTGTGTGTGTGTGTGAATACATATATGTGTATACATATACATGTACATATATGGCTAAGGGCCTTCTCTTTCAAGTCAGACCAACTTCGGTTCAAATCCAATTCTACCTAAAGAGTTTTATGACATTAGACAAAAGAATCATCAAGTCTCTATTTTCTCATCTATAAAAGAGCTAATATCACAAGATGTCTACCACAAATAAACATTATAGAGCATATCAGGTATTTAGTAAAACACCTGGTCTAAATGGCAGTTTAAAATCAGAGCAATTAAATAAAAGCATTTTAGACAAATCAGTATAATATAAAGAGAAATTTAAACTAAAAACTCTAGAACCTCCAAAAAGCATTAATGCAGTATTAAACAAAACCTTATTTTTTTCTAAGAAAAAGGGCATGAGGATAAGACTAAAATACTTAAGTAAATTTTAGTCAGCAGTCATTAAAATCTTTAAATTTCTATTTTTTCATCATTGTCACATTTAATCTGACAGTACCATTCGTTCAGTGTTTTTTTATACTGAGCTATACTGCTAGGTGACATAAAGTCTTGTTAGATTTGTTAAAATTATATAAGACAACTGTCTTATCAAGTAAAAAGTATTCATACATATGGATTCTACATCTTGAAATCAACAGTCCTAAAGTGATCAAGCTACTACATTTTTTTAATGAACAGTAAGTAAGGAATACGGAATTACAAAATACTAAACAATAAAGCTCAAAAAAAAGTTACAAGACATACTACTTCTACTGAAGAAAGGGAAAACTTCCTTCTGGACTGCATAATGTTATATTCTCAGAACAGAACCTGTATTCACTTGGTTCTGCTCGTTTCTTCACTTCCAATAGAAGTTAAAGTAAAAGAACAGCTTGAAAAGCTAGTGCAGGCTTCCCTGGCTAATCAGGAAAGCCAGAAGACCTACGTATTGAAAGTGATTGCTTTAGTTTTTTACCACCATAAAATAAACAGAAAAGATAGAGGAAATGTACCCAGAGGTAAGACACACATCACAAGGCACTGTGACCCCAAGCACTGGAAAGCTTGCCCTCAACATCAAATTCAGGGTAAGGCAACCCCATCTCTAGCTCCCTACTGTTTGCAAATAAGATGACATTAAGTAAGAAGAAATGGAAACAAGCCTAACGACAGGTGAATTTTATATCTTTTAATTGGATAGTACATCTACTCAACAATGTGAAGTTCAGGCATTTTGGCATTTACATCTCTGATAACTAAGTCAAAGTTCAGACTAGAATCCAACACTCAAGGCAAAGTGGCCTTCTAACAAGGCTCTTTGGCATCCTATAGCAATTACTAAAATTTTTATAATCTGAAACACTATCAACATGAACTGGTACTAGTGAACTTCCCAGTTCCTAAACCAATTACAAGTATCTTTAGAAGTTATCTGAATTCCAAGTGCTCAATTCCACATAAAATTTTCACATATATATATAACATATGTCTAAATTAGAAAATATCTTCCCCTTCTAGTCTTTTTACTTAGAACTGTAACACTAACTAGTCTTTTTATTTAGAAACGTATTGCTTATTATTATAATAATAGAAGGTTTAGAGTCCTCAGCGCAACATTAAGTCTGAAAGAATAGCTGGTCAACGTGGCAGGTGGGAGGACCCACAGTCCAACAACTTGGGAAGCTGAGATGGGCGAATCAGAATTTGAGATCATGCTGTGCAAACCAGTAAGACCTTCTTGTCTGTGAAGGTGAGGCATGCACACATGAATGCACACACAGGACATAACACTTAAAGCATTTAAAAAGCTGAGTAAGTCATTGGGGGCAGTCACAAGGAATTAAACTCCTGTTATAATCTTGCTTCATTACAAAATGTTTTGACTTCTAAATAACCTTACAAAGAAAATGTTTATGACTCCCAATTCCTAGAGCTGATGACTTCTATTGGCTATAGAGTACCACTAACTGCAGTTACTCAACAACCGTGATGTTTCAAATTAATTTCAGATGTAAGTCAGAACGGAAACCTGTCAAGTCTAATAATTGCACAAAATTTTCAACCTAGAAATGAACTTGACAAGACATTACAATCCACTCAGAAAACTTGCTGGAGAAATGTTACAAAGTAAAGTCATTAATTATAGTATGTGGTGCAGGCTCCTAAAGACTCTCCAGTGTGTCTGAGTCAGGCAAGCCAAGAAAGAGTTCTCTGCAAGTGATGACCCCTCAGGCATCAGGACCAGCTGCCCAACAGTCCTGCAGTAGGGACTAGTTGTCCCGGGACACGTCAGGCAAACAGGCTTCACATCTCTATCTCACATAACTTTTTGATTTTTTTTTTAGAAGAGTTTTAAAGAGTACTAAATCTGTTTTGGTTTGGGGGACAGGATCATGCTCACTGTGCAGCTAAGAATGACCCTGAACTGCTGATCTCCAGCTTCCACCTCCCCAACTGCTAAGATTACACCACATTAGGCTTAATCCAAACTCTTGATCCACATATTGCAGAGCAAGTCCCTTAATGGTGTAATATTATAACATGTAGATCTCACCTTAGTACACACCATACCAGTACGTGCATACGTAAGAAAGTACTTTAAAATAGTATTTGGGCTGTGTTATGAAATCTATGCCAATCAATGACTATTCTCACAAGGTGCTTTCTATTTCAAAAATGTGGGAAAACAAAATATGCAATAGAAAAATTTTGGTGTAAATCTTCACTTTCAAACTTAAGTTTTCAATGAGCAAAAGTCCTAACTTTAAGTTTGTTCCAACTACTAAGGAACTCAGTGTTCCCACACACAATAAAAATATTTGTGTCACAAATACAGCTAAGGACGAATGAGTTTAAAACAAACAACAAAAAATACACCCTCCAGCTTTGGCAATGAAGTAATTCAGTGGTTATTCCAGATGTCTAAATCTTAAACAATACTGCAATAGACACTAAGTCATAAATATCTTAACATAGACCAACATCTTCCAGACTGAGGTGCACAAAACAGGCCTAAAAAGCAGTTGTTTCCCAACTAGCTAGTATATAAACCAAGTCTCTTTATTATTTAAAGATTGAGTAGTTGAATACTAGATGTTCAAGAATGAAAAAGTTATACAATAGAGCACAGGAACGCCTCACTAAAATATACTCTGGATGACACACCTTTCTAAACTAGTGAAAGACTTACCAACTACGTACCTTCAAATCAGACTTTAGGGACAAATGGCGACACTATCTTTCCAACACCAAGATAAAGAATGGAAAACAAAGGCACACTGATCTGAGCGAAACAGATGATATAACCAAAGAAAGAAACAGGTATCAAATGACTGGGGTGTGTGGGAAAAGTGCCCGACTCAATGTCTCTGTCTTCAGGAGAAATGTGAGGTGGGAAGTGGGGGAACAAGGTGAACTGCAACTCACAACACGTGCGATGGGGTGAGGGTTAGAGGGTAATTTTCGCCAAGTCACATACTCATTCCAAAAGAGAATATTCTCTTCGCCATGAACATATTCCTGGGCCAGGTATTTAAAATTAAAATGGAATTTTGCCCTAGGAAGCAATGAAAGTTCTAATATAGACCGTGATTCTTTATCTCAAAAACAAATAAAATTAGTATCTGATATTCACATTAGATGACTTTAAGTTGCACGGAAGATGGTCCCTTTTCCATCACTGCAAATTCTTGTCTCTTGGTATTTCTGTATACTCACTAATTAACTGAACCTCATTAGGAAGATAATGATGGTGGTTCGCTCAGGAGACACCCGCAACCTCACAACCAAAAGTATTTCGAATACTATGTGATTGGCGAGGAGGGTTGGCAAGCTGGGCGAAGGGAGGTACCAGGCACACGGGGCTGCAGGCCAGGGCAGCTGCGTTCAGTTTTACACTTACAGGTTTGCTAGGGTACACGTTAGATAGATGCGTTTTTAGTTTCCCCACGGTCCAGTTCAAGAAGCAGCTAATGGTCTGGTCACTGTATTTCTGATTCGGTGCCTTAATGATGAGAGTCACAGGAATCTCCATCCCACTCTGGTCCATGGTGCTCTCAAAGTCGGACAGTCTAGCGGCGCTGCAGCTAAGCAGTAACTGGGCGGGCACGGCTGGGATGGGGATAGACGTGAGTTCTCAATATTCTGGGTCCAAATCAGTCACAAGCACAGCGGTCGATACGAAGGCCATTGCCGGTACCAACGATGGACGGTGGCGGTGGTGGCGGCAGGCTCTGAGTGCCGGGCCGGGGGTGCAGCTGTCCCCGCCAGGTTTGGGCTCCGCCAGGCTCCGGACTGCGGAGGAAGGCGGGCAGGTGACCCGGGGAGGACGCGAAGGACAGGCCCCGGAGGACCGCTCAGCGCCCCGCCCCCGCCGCGACCCCCGTGCTGAAACGCAACAAGGCCCTACGCGAGCACCCGCGCGGCCTGAGCGGCTGAAGACGGAGTCTGGGGAGCGAGCCTGGAAGGAGGCGGCAGCGGCCGCGGAGCGAGCATCAAGAGAAGGCGGCCGGAGCGCAAGCCCGGAGGAAGGCAGGCCGCGACCGCAGAGCGAGCCTGCGAGCAGGAAGGCCGCCCGGAGCTCGCCCTCCGGGGCTCGCGGGGCAGCGCGGTAGCAGCGGGCGACTGGGCCGCAGGCGCCTCGGGCTCTCCGGAAAGCGGCCGGGCGGTCAGGACAGGCGCTGCCGGGCGGCAGGTGGCGGGAGGAGGGCGGGGACCGGGCCGCGCTAGCGCCCGAAATTGTTGTTGTGAGCAGGGTCGGCTCCCGGGTAAGCCGGAAGACTCGAGGCGGAAGTGCGTCACGCTCGCGGCACGCCCTTTCGCCCCGCCGGGTCAGCCCCGCCCGCGAGGCCTGCTGGGCCTCTGAGTGGCCCGTGCCGGTGCTCGGTCCCGGTACTGCGCGACCACTGGCGTGGCTGGCGCTGGTGTGTACCCCGCCTTCCCCACACCCCCGAAAGTGGAGGAAGTGCTCCGGCCCGCGAGCTGGCTCAGCAAACTTAATAATATCCAGTCCTTCCTGATGCTGCGTCAAACGTGGGCTCCCATTTTCCTCAGTGTCAGCTGTCTGCGCGACAGTGCCACGTCGTGTCGTCGTGTCTGGAGCTGAGGCTCAGACCTGAGCTCCGCTAGGCTCTGCGGAGCTCTAGGGAACCGTTTCTGAGCCTGTTGCTTTAGGAGCCGAGGCTGCCTGCCCCGCTGCATGAGTAAGTGGGCTGTGCGTGTCAAACCAAGCATGTCTTTACGTGGCTGTCTCGCACACCTCCGTCTGTCACAGTTCCTCTTAATTCTTACAAAACTTGCCGGGTTCTTCCATCAGCTGTGCGCCCGGTACAGTGGGACGTGAAGTTAGATGGTCTTGCTCGTTTCTGTTTCGCGGCTTAGACATGGCAATGCAAGGCTGAATGCACGGTTGCACCTTGCCCTCTTCATTTTGCAGTGGTTAAGGAGCACGTACAGAAAATTTAAGTTGGATAGATGTGCATTTTCACAGCTCCAGGGTTCCACTTGAAGGGAGGGTGTACAGGAGCTGATCTCTCCCTTTGCCCTAGAAAGGTCTTCAAGCTACTACTGGATGAGAGACCACCGGGAAGTTCTTTTCTGGTTAATAGAGCAGAATCCCCTACACCAATGTTTTTCAACTTGTGGGTCGCGAACCCCTTCACAGGGGTTGTATGTCAGATACTTCCATTAAGATTCGTAACAGCAGGGGCTGGAGAGATGGCTCAGTGGTTAAGAGCATTGCCTGCTCTTCCAAAGGTCCTGACTGAGTTCAATTCCCGGCAACCACATGGTGGCTCACAACCATCTGTAATGAGGTCTGGTGCCCTCTTCTGGCCTACAGACAGAATATTGTATACATAATAAATAAATATTTAAAAAAAAAGATTCGTAACAGCAAAATTACAGTTACGAAGTAGCAACAAAAATAATTTTATGGTTGGGGAATCCCCCAACATGGGTGTTAAAGGGTCACAGCAGTAGGAAGGTTGAGAACCACTACCCTACATCTTCCTTCCCCATACTACCTTGCACAGATGTGAGGATATCCTTGATATTGTAGCTGTAGCATCTCAAATTCTATTCTGTAGTAAGAGTGCAATCCCCATTTCCAGTCTGTGATCATAGCCCCCTAGACTCCGGGCTTTGTAAGACTGCTCTCTATCTACCCAGTCACCCCCGTGGGACCTTAATTCTAGCTAAAAACATTTTTTCGGGTTCCCTTAAAGCTAGTGGCTATTTGAATTTCAACCACTTATATGTGTGTGAGGAACATGAAGCAACAAACAAGAAGGAAAACAAAAAAAATGGCAGAACAAATAATGGAGGCTAGGGTCTTGGTGTAATTGTGATCTGTCTTGACCAGATTTGTTTTGTGTCAGAATCCTGTTGAATCCAGGAACTCCTTACAACCCCCACCAACCAATTCTGCAGCTTCTGTCAGGCAGGTTTGTGACTGAGGCTTCCAGGAATCCTTTAGAGTTGATGTAACCTTCTCACACAGCACCATAAGATGTACATTAGCCTCAAAATGTTCATAATTTTTAAGACATTAAGGCATTTCACAGTGGTAAGGAGAGTCTATCAAAGGATCACTAGCATAAACAAAAACATTAAAATGATCAAGAAATTAAAATATATGTTATATGAGTTGATTTTAAACTTTATAAACTTGTATTAAGAAGGTTCCTAAAAGTAGTTTTGCTCCTATTGAACTGGGTCAAATTGTGCACATTATGCAAATATTCCATTCTATTAAAATGTGCAGGTATAGAATAATATTGGAAACAGTGGTCCCAGAATATTGGTACTGTTGGCTTGGAATTGGGGATGAGTTTGAGATGACCTAATAGTAGCAGTTGGTGAGAGGCTTCCATGGCACTAACATGCCATTTAAAAATCTCTTTTCCTTAAAAGTACAGTGGTACCAGATAATGAAAAATTTGTGATTGTTGATTAATGTTCTTCAGCAGTATTAACTTTTCTGAGGTTAGGTTGATTTCTATCCATGGAGTAGCACTCTTGAAAAAAAGCACAAGAGAAATTTAAAGAAAATTATTTTTAAATAACAAAATGTGATGGCCAGTATTTGTGGAATGCTTACTTCTGATTGCTTTAATCATCAAGGGTGCAAAGATAGCAGGGAAAAAAAGGCATAATTGATTCATTCTGTGAGATTCTAGTTTCTTCCTAAAATTCAAAGACAACCAAGGCTTTGTATCTGAAACTTTGAAGTACCTTCTAGGAACCTAAAATACTTTGATGTTGATTGGTATATGCTGGTTGGTTGGTTGGTTGGTTGGTTGGTTGGTTGGTGAGTTGGTAGATTGATTGCCATCTTGGGATAAAGGACTCTGGTCAAGTCATTGTGCAGTTGCAGATTTCCAAACTGATATTCTGTAGCTTTGGAGACTGTCCTGGAACTAGTTCTTATAGACCAGGCTGGCCTCAAACTCACAGAGATCCACCTGCCTCTGCCGCCCAAGTGCTGCTATTAAAGGCATGTACTACCACAGCCCGGCTCCTTGTCATTCTTTTTTAATGATGCTGTGACACAAAATATCTAATCATGTCTCAGTCAAATGCAGTACACACACACACACACACACACACACACACACACACACACACACAGCTGTACTGGAAACCTATCAAAATTGGTTCATTGCAGCATTATTTTTAAAAATCCTAATTGGTCTCAGATGTTTGATTACAAACCACCTCATAGAAAAGGGAAAAGAGCTGGCCCAGTGGTACATACCCTTAATCCCATTTGTGGATAGGAGAACAGAAACAGGATTCACAGAGCTCAAGGTGTGTCATTGTCCGTCCATCTGTCCCCCGTGTCTCCACACCCCCTCCCCCAACACCTGAGGCTGGTTGGGAAAGCTGGCCCTGAGGTCATAGGAACAAAGCGGGAGAACTGTCTCTGCCCCTGTCAGCTGCAGCACTCAGGAGAGTGGCTCCTACATCTCCCCTGGGCAATTCAGTACAGCAGGCCCTGAAAGTGTGTAGGTATAGGAAAACCGACCCGGAGGTTATGAAAGGCTGAGAACTGGCGCTGCTCATCGCTGAAAGGGGTGAACTAGCCAGGGCAAAGCTGGAGAGCCTACCCTGGCAGCAAAGACAGGGAGAGCTGACTAATCCTGCAACTACCTAGGCCCAAAACAAGGGTTATGTGTTGGTCCATCTGTGATCTGCTGGGGAGTAGGGTTGTGAACCCAGTGCTGTAGGATCTCCATGACACAGGGCAACAACATGATGTCCAGGAAGAGTCCCAGTGAGGGCCTAGCCTTGATGGTACAGCAGAGACCGGGGGCCTTGAATGAGATCCATGGTTCTTTATGATGAATGCCTGCATGTAAAAATATATGGACAAAGGGATTCACTATGTGACTCACTGTGTCATACTGAAGCTTCCATGACAGCTTTTCTCCTGCTTCCTTTTCTCCCCTGTTAAATTTTGTCTTTGTTTTAATTTGGGGTGTATATGGGGGGATCAGGAGGCATGATGTGAAAGACCCAAAGAATAAATAAAAAATAAATTAATTAAAAGAGTTCAAGATGAGGGCAACTTAGCAAGGCAGCATCTTTAAAAAATGGATAACAACGCACATGATAAGAAGCTTTTTGGAAACATCTTAGAGGCAGCTAGATCAGCTCTCCAAATACCACAGGCACTTTCCCACACTTCAGAAGGGCTAGGAAACATTTGCAGAAAATCCCAGTTTCAGTGTAGCACGGCCAGTTGTATAAACATCCACAGCTGTTTAAGTGACTTACAGTCTGCAGTATTATCATTCCTTGTTAGGCCTACTCTTACCCTTTGATTAATCCAAAATATGCTTATTCTTGTTTTTTATCAGTGCTATGGATTGGAAGCAGGGTCTCGTTAATAATGGGCAAGCACTCTGCCACAGAACTGCATCCTCAGCACAAAACAGTGTTTATTCTTTATAAATTCTTTTCACATTTATTTATGATGTGGGCTGGGGCAGATTCTATCCTCTGAGAATATTATCTATAAGCATGTATTAGTAATAAAATTAATTGCCTCCAAACCCTGTGGGTTAGAAATCTGTGAGCTATTTTGTGGTTCTGGTCTGAGACTTACCTGTGTTGCATCAAGCTCTCACTGATACTCAGTCATCTAAAAGTTCAGTAAATAAAAGAGGACTGACTTTACAGCTCGCTGACTCATACGGCTTGTGTGCTGGTACTGATTGCTGAGTGATGCCCAAGTTCTTCCCTGTTTAGGCCTCTTTACAGGACTGCTTGAATGTCTCATGCATGACAGCTGGGTCTTCCTAGAATAAGAGGTCGAAGAGACCAATGCCGAAGCCATAGTGCCTGTTATGACAACCTTGGAAATCATTCAGTCACCTCTGAGGTGCTGTGCTGGTCATATTAACTAGCTCTGAGAAGATATGGGAGGAAGAGCATGGACTTGAGAGCCAGGCAGTGGAATGTGTTGGTCTCATTGCAGGCAAGCTACCATAATGTACTTAATCACAGTACAACAGCTCTCTTCTCCTGCGTATGACTGTCCAGGAACAAACCCCAGTGGCTCATAGCCACTCCCTTCTGCTGATAGGCTCTTAGATGTTTCTTTTATTGATTTCATAACCCTACAGTTAGAACTATTGATTGTTTCTCAAATGCCTCTTACCTTTGATGCTGAAAAGCAACACTCAAATAAAATTGAGACTATGACATTAAATGTGCACAAGAAGAGAGTCATCAGCCTAACCATCAGAGGGTGGTAGTTCTAATCTTCCTGTAGAGATAGGCATGCAGAGTGCACATCTCCTGAACCTTCTACAGGTCTGTATTTACATATACATCTATCCGTTTATCTATAGAAGAGTGCCTGGCTCATTTGCAATACTTTTCAGAGGCCAGTGAAATACAGTTCTCATTATGAGCTTTTTTTTCAATTACAAAAAGTGGCCAGTTAACATTATTACTGTAAGATTCTGACTGTACCCTCCTTTGCTTGCTTTAAGAAATAGTCAAATCGTGTGAACTCTTTTGCTAGCTGGCATGAACTTAAGCTGTCAGGAGAGGGCATTGGAGAGATCTCTATCTGGTAGTATGTTTTCTTCCTCTTTATTCTTTCTTTTTTAGGATTTATATATATATGTGTGTGTGTGTGTGTGTTTTGCTTGTGTGTGTGTGTGTGTGTGTGTGTAATATGTCACATGGGTGTCTGAGAAGTTCAGAAGATAAATGCCCTGTAGTTATGGATAGTTGTGAGCCACCACATAGATGCCAGGAATTGAACCCCAGCCTTGGGGCTGAATCCCTTGTGTTCAAAATATTGTATGATTTGTCCTTTTTTATTCAACCTGAACTAATAATACAAAACTGGTTTTCAGGGATGACCCCAGGAGGGGTACACACAAAGACAAACTGAGAATCACCCTTTCTCAATAAGTTGTAGGGCTGGAGACCTCTGGTATATGGGGGTATTGAAATTAGAATTTCCTCTGAGTTTGATGGTGAGATAATGAAGCAAGTGGTCATGTGACTGAGTATTGACCTTGACTGTTTTTGGTGTGGGAAGTCTTTCTTTGTGTATGTATTAATTTTATTGGTTAATGAATAAAGCTGCTTTGGCCTATAGAAGGGCAGAATAGAGTAAGGTGGAATTTCCACACAGATAGAGGAGGAAAGAAGGCAGAGTCAAGGAGATGCCATATAGCTGTCTAAGGAGAAAGATGCCCACTGGAGTCTGCTGTAACATTACCAGTAAATTAAAATGGGTTAATTTAAGATATAAGAGCTAGCTAGCAATACACTTAAGTGATTGGCCAAGCAGTGTTGTAATTAATATAGTTTCTGTGTGATTATTTCGGGTCTGGGTGGCCAGAACATGAACAAATAGGCTCTGCCTACACACTTTGGCCATTACAATAATGGTAAGATGGCAGGATATAGACTCTAGTGCTCTTGTGCAATTCTAGAAAGTAAATAAGTTCCAGCACCAGCCATGACCTGAATATTTCCGTTATAACTGAAAAAAAATGTTTTAATTCTTGTGGACATGGAGGTAGAGGTACTATTGAAAACCAAACAGAAATTTTATTTTTGGTCCTTGTATGGTTTACTGTGTTGCCTGAGCTGATCTCAAACCTTGAATTCAAGAAATCCTCCTACTTTGGTCTCCATAGAGTACTGGAAATAAATGCTACTACCCCTAGTTCCAATTTTTTAAGAATTGCTGACTGAGTTATTGGGTGCACAGTTAGATTCAATTTGTGGTGTGAAATTTAGGGCTTGACTGTGTTTGCTGGGGGCCAGATCAAACCATCAGACTTAAAACTCAAACTCACTCAAAGCTTCTAAGATCTTTCTATTAGCAAAAGTGGCTTTCCTGCTGGTAGAACCTGAAGACAGCAGCAGCCTGCATTTGCAACAGCTTTCCTGGCATGGCAGGATTACTGGAAATAATGCATTGTACCTCAGCTGCAGAGTAAGGGACTGCCTTCTGCAAAAGCAGGGGAGACCCACACTGAGGAAGCTCTGAAGTCACACTCCCTTCCATACCAGGGACACTGTAAGGCGATGCCATTGAAATGAAGCTGGGGAAGAGCATCTCAAAAGCAAAAAAGAAGATCTCTTGTACAATATGTAGTATGAACTTCGAATCAGAGAAGCTTAAGGGCTCTAATCAACGCTAGCATTTGCCCCAGTCGCTATTAGAGAGGATGTAAGGAATAATACAATCCACTTCCTTTCCAGGAGTTTATAGTCCAGTAGAAAAATATGAGACAAGCATCCAGTGACTATAAAAATAAAACAGAGTGAGGGAGTTGCTCCAGGCCCTTCTGCATTGCCAGCTAGGAGCAGAATAAAGTAAGGAAAAGCCATGATCTATTATAAAGTGAGTTGGAGCCATTTTCAAAATGCAACCAATACTCTGACATGGTTTTTCTTCCCCACACGCTTCTCCACAGTTTCTCCCGCATTTTATGTTACCATCTATCCAGTGCTTTCCTCCAACTCCGATGAGACTGTTTTCCCTGTAGGGAAACACACACTGTAAGACATATGAACTAGGATGGGTCCCAAACTACTAGGTATCTGTTTCTTATCTACTAATCTCTTCTCTACTGGGTGATTCTCCTTTTCCTTTGTAAGAGACAGGGTCTCACTGTGTAGGTTTGGCTGGCCCGCAAACTCATACTCAGGCCTGTACCATCACCACCCCACTACCATTCTGGAGGACAGCCTCATCTTTTCCATCACACTCTCTGCTGCTGCCTCCCATTTAACTTGTAATCTCCACTGCAATTTTCTTACCATTGTGGTCGTTTCCTAACTAAATGACTTTAAAATCTCATGCTAGGCCAGGCCCAATACCTACAAGACTCTGAGTACTCAAGAGGCAAAGGCAGAAGGCTCACTAAATATTCAAAGATAGCCTGGTATATATACTGAATTCTAGACCAGCCAAGAGTTACATAGCAAGGCACTGTCTCAACAAAAACAAACTTCGAAGGCCAGATGCAGAGTCGGGAAAATATTGGTGAGTGTGACTGGCAAAGGTAAAAACTGGGAAATGGCAGGTCAAGGACTTCAAGTACGTGTACTACAGCCTCTTTCCTTTATTTGTCTGATATCACTCGGTAATCCAACGTACTCCTCATGCTTTTTGTCTCATCTTGAAAACATTTCCAAAACCATACAAACCACTTAAATATTTGTATAACTAGTCAAGAGAAAATGCCAAATTCTTCCAAGAACAATCTCAGCTGGGTTCACATATTTTACTTTCTTTGTCTCTTTTGTATATTGCTCTTCATGACTTCCTAGGCTCTGTAAACTCAAAGAGTGTTTGAAAATGCAAGTCAGTGAAAATTTACTGAATTCCAAGTGTTAGGGGATGCTGAAACAGCTTCTTGAGCATAGCCTTTGCAATCATCATTCTTCAAAAATGCAGACGTTTATCCCCAAAGGGATTTATGCTAACAACTTTGATGTCAGTGGAAGAATGCTCAGTTCTGCTGCAGGAATGGATAGGCAAAATTACTGCAAAATGAAGACAAATGTACTATAGGCCCCCGATTCCAGATGTGGAGTGTGCCGGGTGTAAGTGCAGAATAATCTCTTTGAATCCCTTCAAGATAAATTCTGAATATGCCAATTTCAGACTTACTCTCGCCACATCCTTAGACACTCCCATGCCTCCATGTAAAGTGGAATTTCACATTAACTGTTTGGTAACTTCTTAATATGTCTGTCTCCTACTAGGCTTTGGTTCAATGATGAACTTTAACCATTTTTATATCACCATTGCTTCCACATAATCCTTTTTCTATACTAAGAAATACTATCAATTGAATGATAATTTTACATGGGCTGTAGAGAAATGAATAATTAAGGAACAACCACTTAGTAATTAATAAAACACTTGCTTAAAAAAAGCCTTATAATTCTACGTTAACTTCTCATTTATTCCTATTTAACATCAATCTAGGTACAGCTATGTAGAGTTTTGGTACAACGAATTCATGTCCTCTATCCTGTGTGATGATAGAGTGTGTGGAAACATCTTGACCATGTTGACATTAGAATACAGAGTTAAGCAGAAGAAACAAACAGTTGCCACACAAAGTTTCAAAGCACGGTGTAACACATTACTCTTCAGACATCTAGGAGTCATGTGTCTGAAAACATCCTGGTTAACTACCAACTTGCTTCTTATCCACCCAGAAATATAAGGAAAAATAGCCACAAGGTTCGGCATTCTGCCAAATGCTTATCTCTTATACACATTCTCATTAAAGGACTGACCTTAACAGAGCCAACTTCCTGCAGCTCCTTTGGCAAACAGTACTTTAATCTGGTAACAGTTATTGTACATATGTCCGGGATCTGCTAAACGTGTTACATGCTTAAAGCATTTGTGTCTATGAAAGTCATTCTTTGTCTGATGCAGACATCTTTTATTCATTTCTACAACAAATTGCAGCTTGTAACAAAATACTCAAGGAAGAGGAAATCTTGCAGCATCTTTCTATGAACCACATACATATATAAGGATGGCAAAGAACCTATGGCAGTGGATAAGCTTACAGAAAATCAAAAACGAGTTTGTGTGGGATGGTATTCTTTCATTACCCTTTCTAAGTTATTTCTCCAAGTTATCAGTGAAATTTCTTTAAAGGGGCTAGAGAGCCGGCCCAGCAGTTAAGACCAGAGTTCAGTCCCCAGCAAACACATTTGGTGGCACACAACAGCCTGTAACTCCATCTGAAGGAAACCTGACATCCTCTTCTGGTTTTCATAGGCACCCACACATACATGACTTATATACATTGTGGTTATACCTATATACATACAAATATTTAAATTTTTCCCTTTAAAAATCTTCATTCTGGAGTTATGATCTTATGTTGAAGAAGTCATTTTTAAGGGTTTTTGTTTTGGCTACAAATTTGTATAAAAGGTTTGAAAGCCTTTTATAACTTTATAAAATATTTAATCTAGTATATGATCTCATCAATTACAGACACATACATATATAACCCATAGTTCTATAGCTATACACAGTTTGGAAGTCAATGTCCTGCACCAATGAAAGAGCCCTTTGTCACTAGGACACCTTTGCTCTCAAGCCATCACTAAGCTCCGTATCAGTCTGACACTGGGAAGTAAGCAGTTCAGTGAAAAAATGAGAAGCCGATTAAACAGTGTGAACTAGATTCCATTTCTGTCTGAGATACAAATGCTGTCACTAGGTGTGACCCACTTGCAGTGCCTTTCTGGGCCAGAGAAGCTTCCCTAACAGGTCAGCATATGCCAACAAATGCCTCCTGTGCTAAATATCACAAGGTTGCACAGCAAATTGGATAATATTTATAAATGCTTTTTAGGAATAAAGATAAAACGTTAGCAATGTCAGTGTAACATTGATAAAATTCTATCCTTTTTATTACTGATAATGCAGCTCAAATCCTCAAAAGAGGTCTTACTACGGGAAGGATGGATGTGTCATGGTGCTGGATTTCACAACGTATGTGGTAGATACACTTTTTTGGTTGTTTTTATTTTTTATTGTTATTGTTTTGAGACAAGCTTTCACTCTGCAGCCCAGACTGGTGTCAAACTCATGGTGGTCCTCCTGCTTCGGCCTCTCTTGTCTCATGTCACCACATCCAGCTTATTATTGTATATATGTAGAACTCAGTCAATTACTCAGTGGTAGAATGCTTTCCTAATATGCACAAAGCTGAAGTCTACCTGTGTGCAAACACACACACACACAGAGTGTATATGTACTGTGACTATGTTATAGTTCATAGTTTTAAAACTTATAAATGTGTATATGGTACTCACTCTAAATAATTCCTAAGTTTAAGAGGAATGTGAGCAATGAATTAATTTAGAACTTCGGTTATAATGGCAGTATTTAACTACTATGACTCTAGTCACTTGAGAGGCTGAGGGACAAAGATCACAAGTCCAAGGCCAGTATGGACTATATGCTATATAGTAAGATTTTGTTCCTAAATAAAAGACAAAAAATAGAAAGTACTGAAAATGTAGCTCAAGAATGCTTGCTTCTGCTTAGTATTCAAGTGTCCCTGTGTTCAATACCAAATACCAAAGGTTTTTTGTTTGTTTGTTTGCCTCCACCACCACCCCCAGAAAGAATTTCTGTGTAGAACAGCCCTGAGTGTCCTGGAACTTGCTTTGTAGACCAGGCTGGCCCCTGCCTCCCAAGTGCTGGGATTAAAGGTGTGTGCCACCATGCCCAGCATCAAAGTTTTTTTATTTGTTAAATAAAGCTTCATGTCAGGGGGTGTGGCACACACCTTTAATCCCAGCACTCGGGAGGCAGAGGCAGGCAGATCTCTGTGAGTTCAAAGCTAGCCTGGTCTACAAGAGCTAGTTCCAGGACAGACTCCAAAGCTACAGAAAAACCCCGTCTTGAAAAACAAAAACAAACAAAAATGCTTCATATATCTGTACGGAGGAAAATTATTATGAATAGACAAATGTTTACTAAGAACTTGTTCATAAAGTAAGGAGAAAAACACTGAAAAAACTTTGTTTCTAACTCCTAATTATTATAGCCAAATACTGAGTAAGGTTAAAAGCGGGGCGGTTTAATTTGTCTCATACTTAACTCCATGGCTGTGGTTTGTTGCCCTGGACCTGTCGTGGTGTGGTATCATGGTGAACACATGCACAGAGGAAAGCCATTCGCTCTAGTACCAGGATGCGACAGGAAGGAGGAGTGGAGCTGCAGTGTCCCACTTGCATTATGTGGCGTGCTGCTGGTGACTCAAATGTCCCCAGTGGGCCCTTCCTCTTCCAATCACTGAGAAGCAAGTCTAGGAAAATGGGCCATTGAGAAACACGGTGCAACCTCCAGCATTTGTTCTTGTAAGGTTCTCTTTTCCCAGAAAACTATCACTGTATAAGGAAATGCATGTAGATGTGTGTGTGTGTGTATACATCTGTATGTGTGTATATAAATAAATGAATGAATGAATGAATGAGGGGACTTGGTGCTTTCTTTTTTCAATGTTTTCTCATTTTTCTAAATGAATGTGTAAGTTTTGTTATGATAAAATCTATTTTAGAGACTAAGCCCATTTACTTCTTCACTCAGCATCAGTTCCTTACTTCCTATATTTCTTTTTAGGGCGCGCGCACGCGCGCGCGCGTGTGTGTGTGATATCCATGTGTGGACATATGTTGAGGTCCAAAGACAACCCTCAGAGGTTACTTTTCCTTCTACTGTGAGATCTGGAGATCAAATTGAGGTTCCGAGCTTGCACATCAAGAGCTTTTACCAATGAGTCATCTCACTGGCCCTCTTTTTTATTTTTAAAAGTTACTTTACAAAAATGTTTTTCACAGCCTTTGCATTTTTGATATATTAATACATTTTATGTGTGGACACTTTCAGTGGAATTACAGAAACATTTTCAAGTTTTAAATATTTTGTGTCTATATAAGTATAAGGTATATGTTCATAGGTGTATATGGTGTATAGGTACACATGTGTATGAAGGGACACATGTACATGTGTGTATGCTTACAGGTGAACACCAGAGATCACTTCAAGTATCCTTTCTCAGAGCCATTCACCTTGGAGGATTCTTTTTGTTTCTAGAGATTTCTCTGGATGAGTGTTTTACTTGCATGTATGTATGTGCAGCACATGCATGTCTGTTACCTGCAGAAGTCAGAAGGCATTGACTGAGCTCCTGGAACAAGAGTCATAGATGGCTGTGTGCCATGATGTGGGTGCTGGGAACTGAACCCAGTTGCAAGTCCTCTCGGAGAGCAACAAGTGCTTTAACCCCTTGAGCCATCTCTAATTACCTTTAATTAGTTGGCCATACCTAAGTTATTGAAACAGAGACTGGGACATAAGTAAGGCTTGCCAGCTAGACTAGGTCGACTGGCCAGGAGGCCCCATGGATACCTTTCTCTTCCAGCGCTGTGATTACAAGCGTTACCATCCTGCTGACTTGTTATGTGAGGCCTATGGATGAAGCTCAGGTCTTCATTCCTGTGCAGCAAGCACTTTACCAACTGAGTCACCTTTGATTTCAAGTTTCAAATATTAATCTCTTTAAAGACTTCTTCCCTAAATCACAATTAATGACACAAAAGGAATCTACATTCATGTTTAAAATACATTTTTCCATATTTCAGGTAAAGGCCTAGTCTTTTAGTAACACTAAAGTCACAGCTTTATTATTTATTTTTATGTCCTTGACTTTCTATGTAGGTATATCTAATGTCTAAGAGGAAATGTACACCCAGAAAACAGGAAGCCAACGTGAAGTGTGCTATTGCTGCACTAACCACACCAGCCGCTGGGTGTCTCCATTGTATCACCCCACTCAGTATCTCTGACGGGAGTTTCAGTTTAAGAGATGGAGAGCAAAGCCTTATTCACAATATTTCTTCTTTATACGTAAAAAATATTTTTCATATGTATGAGTGTTTTGCTGACATATATTTGCACCACATGCATGCCTGGTGTCCAGGGAGGTCAGAAGAAAACATCAGAGCCCTTGGAGCTCAAGTTAGGGACCATGGTGAGCCTCCATAAGGGTGCTGAGATTCAAACCCAGGTCCCCTGAAAGAACGAGTGCTCTTAACTGCTGGGTTATCTCCAGTTGCTTCACAGAATTTTTAAGAAGACCCAGCATTTTCCTGTCAGATAGCCTATTGTGAAATAATTCTTCCTATATGTGTCATATTTTCTTTCATTTTTTCATAACTGAACATTTCATTTTCCAAGGAGAGGAAACCTTTATTGTATCCATTTTGTAAACTTATTTTAATAGCTACCACTTTGAGAGTCTAAAAAACAAATAAAAACATGAGACCACGTGCAGTTCTTCTATAGAAGTGGAGTTCTCCATTGCCTGTCACAGTAGGTATCTCCAGAAGAAAGCACCATCCCCGACAGAGATGGCCTTCGGTGAGGGATCTTCAAGACCTTAAGTCTTCAAAGTAACAAGAAGAGCCTGACAACCGTCTACTGCCTGAAAAAGCTCCCTTCTCTGTTTTTTATCCTTCCTTTGATGCTCTGTCTAAGCTAGGTTGGGCAGATAATTTTTGAAGAAAATCATTGTCTAATATGATTGTACTTTAGCCCTGGATCATTGCATAAGAAAAGGGACATTCTAGAAATTACAAAAATGGTGACAGTTTGAAGTAGCCTTAAGTATGAACACTCGCATTAGTATTCACTGTAATTTAATGTTGGCTACAAGCTGATTTACCTCTCTGCCCAAGGAAACTAGTGGGTGATGAAGTCAGATGAAAAGAATTTTAGTTCAAACAGCAATAGAAGCAGAATTCATTTTTCATTCTATAAACTATAAATAGAGGAACTAAAACAGACTTTAGTGATGACAGAACTCCAAGTGAGAAGCTGGAATTTAAATACCAAGTTTACCTTCAAAGCAAAAGATAGAGTTCCAAGTTGGATAATATGTAGCTTTAGATAAACTTAAACAGATGAAGTAATATAGGATCCTAAGCACTAGAATTGGAAATAGTTTAATACTGTGCAACTCAAAGAATTATCTGCAAAAGAGTAGAATAAGGAATCTGGTAAGTTGGCCATAGATAGAAGGTGATTCACAACCATCTTACCAAAAGAGAAATCCACATGTAACCTTGAAGCTTTGGCCATACAGGCTAGCCTTAGGGTGTATTAAATTACTTTTCTGGATAATACAATATGCCAATAGTATTGCAATTGCTGCCAAAAAGTAAATCAATGTGGCCAAGAGTGTGAGAGCCAAGTGGCAACAGCCACATGCACCTATTAGCTTTATTATCATAAGTGGCTTCTGAAATCTGTCTTTTTGAATGTCTTTGTGAATCAGATTCTTTGCTGTGACTAGATCCCTTAGAATATCATTTGAATTTTGTTTATGTAAGTCTTGAATGGGGCTAAATTTTATATATTTTTTACCATAAACAGAATTATATTAATAAAACTTGGATCCAAATATGTTTACATGTTCCTAAATGTCTAATGAATTTTTTATTTACTTATTATGTATACAATATTCTGTTTGTGTGTATGCCTGCAGGCCAGAAGAGGGCGCCAGACCTCATTACAGATGGTTGTGAGCCACCATGTGGTTGCTGGGAATTGAACTCAGGACCTTTGGAAGAGCAGGCAATGCTCTTAACCACTGAGCCATCTCTCCAGCCCCTGTCTAATGAATTTTTGTGAATATTCACTTTCAGGGGGGCATTGTTCATCTTTGGGGGACCTGGGAAAGCTGGGGTGCTGACCATGTCCTTCACTCACTGCCCAGGCTCTGTGGAACTGTCAGGTGTCACTTAGATATGGCAAAATTCTGTTGTAGGAGAGGAGAGGAGGAGAAGGGAGGGATGGGGAGAGGAGGGGAGGGGAGAGGACATGAGGAGAGGGAAGGGGAGGAGAGGAGAGAGGAGAAGAGAGGGGAGAGATGGGAGGTGAAAAAGGCCCACCTCTTAAAAGGGAACATAGTGTGTGTGCACAGGAGGTGCTCTTAGTGGCTACAACTGAGGACGTAGCCTGTCAGGACCCGAAGGGCAGGCCAATGCAGATACTTGCATACTAACAAAAGGAGCATAGTGAGGAAATACTGAACCAAAACAACCCTGAAAAACAGCTGGGTAAACTCCAAATTCTGCATCTCATGTGGGAGTCCCCTCTGTGTGCTGTGATTACCATTAATGAATAAAGAAACTGCTTTGGAAGGCAGAACTTAGGTAGGCAGGGAAAGCTAGGCTGAATTCTGGAAGAAAGAAGGGTGGAGTCAGAGAGAAGCCATGGAGCCACCAGAGACAGATTCTGGGAACTTTACCCGGTAAGCCACAGCCACATGGCAATATACAGATTAATAGAAATGGGTTAAATTAATATGAGTTAGCCAATAAGAAGATAGAGCTAATGGGCCAAGCAGTGATTTAATTAATATAGTTTCTGTGTGATTATTTCAGGTCTAAGCTAGCTGGGCAGCCGGGAACCAACAAGCAACCTTTCTCCATCATGCATCTCCATGTCTGATGTCAAAGCACTTTTCAGATCTCCAACTCCTTTCACCTTTGTTGATTGAAACACGATTCTTTCTCTAGAGCTGGTTCTACTCCCTGGTAGCAGCTCTCCTCGGCTGGTATCCCACAACTCTAGCGTCTCCAACATGTGGAGGTCTCCAAGATAATCCAGGCATCAACATCACAGCTTCACACAATGGCCTCCCTAGGCCACCATTCAGGGGCACCCTGATGTGACTAGCCTCAGCGACTTTTCTTAGTCATGGAGGCAAATTCCATGCCCCCTTTTTGTATTCTTAACTCTAGAACCACATGGCTGAAGTTGCCAAGTTCTGGTGCTTATTGGGGCTGAAACATGGCCCCCTTTTTCAATCACACCTTTACCAGTTTTCTGTTTTCCACGGTTTCCGTCACTTCCTAAGCTTGACTGTTGTGGAACTTGCTCTGTAGACCAGGCTGGCCTTTAGATATCTGCTAACCTCTGCCTTACCAGTTCTGGGAATAAACGCATGCACCGCCACACTTGGCTCTAAATTTTTCTTTAATTCCTTTTCACAAGTTGGAAATTCAGCTGCATGGGATCTTGCCCTGAGGTCACCACTCTCTTTATTTTATTTCTTAATATATTTATCTCCTTGAACACAAGATTTAGCTCCATTCCATGTTCTGGTGTTCTTTTTCTCCTCAATCTGCTCCATGTTTTGTATTTTTCCTTGCTTAGCTTGCTCCTTTTCATTATAAATCTTCATTACAGTTACCATTAATAGCCACATGGTGTAGTCTATACTAGGCTGTTTTGATATTTCCTTTGCCTAAGGAATTGGTCTAAAACTCTTCAGTTTAGCCTCAGGTAGACTTTTCAGAGAAGGCCAAAAGGCAGCCACATTCTTCACCAAAATATCACAAGAACGGTCTCTAGGCAACATACTAAAATTCTTTTTCTCTGAAACTTCTGAGCCAGCCCCCCACAGTTCAGATCATCTTCAGTACCGCTGTCTCCCATAGCACTTAAAGCATTCAACTACTTTTCTAACCCACAGTCCCAAGGCCCATATTCCTTCAAACAAACACATGGTCAGGCCCATCACAGAAATACTCCAGTCTTTGGTACCAACTCGTGTCTTAATTAGGGTTTCTATGCTGTGAAGAGACATCATGACCACAACAACACTTTTAAAGGAAAATATTTAATTGTGGTGGCTGATTTACAGTTCAGAGGTTTAATCCATTATTGCCCATGGCTGGGAGTGAAGCAGCATACAGGCAGACGTGATGCAGAGAGGAATCTGAAGGTTTTTACATCGTGACTCACAGGCAACAGGAAGTGGTCTGTCTCAATGGCCATGGCTTGAGTATATATGAGACCCCAAAGCCCACCTCCACAGTGGTACACTTTCTCCAACAAGGCCATACCTACTCCAACAAGGCCACACCTCCTAATAGTGCCACTCCCTTTGGGGGCCATTTTCTCTCAAACTACCCCAGGTTCCAATGCTCAATTTCCCCTGCATTTTCTTATTTACTGGACAGTTAAGACCAGTGGTTCTCAACATGTGGGTCAAAATTATAGTTATGAAGTAGCAATGAAAATAACTTTATGCCTGGGGGTCACCACAACATAAGGAACTGTATTAAAGGGTCTCAGCATTAGGAAGGTTGAGAACCACTATTTTAGACATGCAAAAGGTATCTAATGGAGAGAATGAAGAATGCATATAATTTTTGGAACAATCATGGTTTTAATCTCATCTGTTTGCTGTGATGAAACTGTTTAAGAAAAAAGTATATATTCAGACATTATCACCAGACTTTAAAAGTATCTGTGCTATTTAAGTATTTCCCCAAAATTTCTTTTATGTATTATTATTTTTTTTCTTTCTCTTTTTTTTTTCTTTTATGTATTATGAAGATCAGGGAATGAAAGTTGTGTGGGAAACAGATTAGTTCCTGAGTTAATGTGTATGGTTGACATGAGCACAGCCATGTCAAGGACCCCAGTGCCTCAGACCCAATGAATATGACAAAGCCTTCCTCAAGTAAGGCTCAGAAAAATAACAAAACTTTCCTCTGGCCCAATGAGGAATGCTGATGAACAACTGATCTTTAATTAAGGTCAGCATGTACAAAATATCAGCCACATCTTTCTCCTTTCTGACCTGGACAGCCTGAAACTGCTCCCCTGCAGAGACTGCCCACCAAGACGACTTAGCTATCTCCCTGCTGAGTTGCTGGCTGCCAGTTGACTAACAGGTATCCTCCAACAGAGCCAGCAATTCTACCCAATCCCAGATTTTGTTTTTCACATGTGTCTATCATTTCTTGACTCCTGGGTCTCCCCAATCAGATTTCCAAGACCAAGTCCTTTAGGGCACAACATAGCTGGGAGGATGATTTAGTCACTATAGTGCATGCCTCACAGATACACGGATCTGAGTTCTGTTCCCAGTATCCCCTAAGGCCCTGGGAAACAATGACTGGACAGACTAACAACAACTGGTGGCCTCAGCTACCAGTGAGAGATGTTGGCTTAAAAGACAGTGTTGACCCTTGACCTTCATTAACACCCATAGAAACACACACACACACACACCTACCCTTATATGCCCTGTGTGTGTATTTGCATGAGATCTCACACTAGGATTAGGGATCCTATATTTGAGTCCTGGCAGTGCTACCTTTGGCAGTTATTTTAATTCAGTTATCTCCCTCTTTCCTCAGCTCTAAAATTAATCAGTTGAACCAGATGTCTTTATGACAATTAGTGTTGATCTGTGAAGTGAATATAAATTATAAAGCCCCCAAATATATATTTAGGTCATATACTTTAGAGTTTTGTTTCCGGTCTAAAGTCAATTTTTATTGGAATATTTTATAAGGAAAGGGTATATTGGGATGGTCCCTTTTCTAGGACAGAGTAAACATGACTTTAAACTATTATGTAGGTATATGCTTCTGATTTTTGTCATCAGCACATCGTTCACAGCCCTGATGTGTTTACTCCCGAGTCCTAGAGTTAATTTCTCCTCTAACTGTAACACCGCTGTGGTGGGATAGAGTACTGGTCCACGATCCAGTTAATCCACAGGCTCATCATCACATTCGTGGGAGCTCCATGTGGACAGAGTATAAGAAGTACCACTGTATAATTAAAAAATCACCTTGCAAAACCAAGTATGGTGATGCACGCCTTTCATCCCAGCACTCAGAAGGCAGAAGAAGCAGACTGATGTTGATGAATTCAAGGCCAGCCTGGCCTACCTAGGGAATGCCATGCAAGCCAAGGCTACATATCAAGACCTTGTCTCAAGAAAAGAAAGAAGGAAGGAAGGAAGGAAGGAAGGAAGGAAGGAAGGAAGAAAGAAAGAAAATAAATTACCTGCAGCTATTTGGGCATTTCTCTTACTGTTTCTTAACCCTTTCCTTACAAGGAATGACAGGTCTCTATTTTTAAAGTTACAGCCCACAGAATCCCCCCTCAATCCTTTCTCTAAAAAAAATCAGTCATCTTAGAGAATTTTTAAATTTATAATTATAGATATAAATTACTATCAGTTTAGAAAACAGTTGAGCGTAATAAAAAAAACATATAATATTGCATCCCAGCACTGTGGTGCACATTTAGACTCTCAGCTCTTAGTTAGGGTGGAGGTAAGGTGATCAGAAACTCAAGGTCATCCTTAATTATATAGTGGGTTATAGTGAGTTTGAAGTTAGCCTGCAATACATAAACCCTATCTAAAGGGGGCAGTATACAAACTGGCTATAGCTCAGTGGGAGAGTACTTGCCTAGCACTCATTAGGCCCTTTGTTCAATTTCCAACGTCTCAAAAAATAAGAAAGGCAGAAAACAGAGGGAGAAAAAAAAGTGAGAGAGAAGGCGTTCCTAAGGATCAGAAGCTTTATAGAGTTTGGTACCCCTCTCTCCTCTTCCTACTGAAGTCCCAACTGGAGTCCATAATTTCAGTAGAAAATCTATAAACCATTATTTTTCTTAAATTTAAAAGTATGATCAGGGATGTAGACAGGTGTTAATTTATATGAAAATTATCTCTTTTGGCCAATGCTGTGTTTGAAAAAATATAAATTTTCATTATTGTGATGGTTTGCCTTTGAGCAGCCTCCCTCTCCCGGCAACACCCACCTTTGTCAAGGCAGAAAACCCTAATTTACTGCTATGAGGAATTGTTCTACATTGCCCTATTTACAAAGCAAACATAGTGCTTTCATGATATCTGTCCTCACCATGTAGCCTTCAGCACTTGGCTTCTCAAAATATCTAAATTCACTATGACCAGGGTCATCATCTACTGAGGTGTATAATAAAGTCGGTTTAAAGCGTGTTAAAATTAGGAGTTTCCTTTACTTTTCTGTGTATCACCTTACACCCAAGGACTTCACAGTTTAAAGAAATCGGAGAACTTTCTTTGTTTGTTCTCATTAATATCTCTAGAGTACTTACTCATCAACCGGAGTAATTAGACCATGTCTTTTGATAATATAGGGCATGTCAAATGTTAAGGCTCTGGATAGGTAGAACTTGGTTGTCACATGTATTTATCATAATCCATCTTGCTCCCTGGATCCCTGAATCTAGAAACAGGAAGCGGGAGAGGGCTCCCTGGATCCCTGAATCTAGAAACAGGAAGCGGGAGAGGGCTCCCTGAATCCCTGATCTAGAAACAGAAGGGGTACAGGGAAGAGAGCCAAGACTGGACCTCCAGGAAGATCAAGTACGAGTGACATGTTCCAAAGGGTCAGAGAAAGGGCCAGCCTCAGTGTGAGAGAGCTTAGTTTACCTTGTGGCTTGGCGTTAGCCGTGTGTGGTGAGTGCTCAGGATGAAGCAGGAGCTCGCAACTGTCAAGAGAAGCACAAAGAGAGAGTATTACAGTTCTGGACTCTAGTAGAGGTAAGAAGAGACGACAGAAGAAGACACCACGGGGGATGAGGAATCAGCAAGTAGGTGGCAGAACTGGCAGAGGCTGTTGTGCCCGTTTGGGCACCATGAATGACAGAGAAGGCTGGCACAGGTTAGTGGTAGTTGCTGGGCAGGACAGACCCGGCAGACGAGTACAGCATGTTGTACTGTGACTGAAGAAGTAGAAGCAATAATGAAAAAAAAAAAAAAGAGACACCCAAGTAAGCCAAGGACAGGGCAAGTCAAATGGTAGTAGTGTCAGTCTGTCCAAGTGTCCAGCAGCGTTCAAACTTTTTATCTTCAGCTTTGTGTGTGTTTGTATGTAAGATGAACATGTGTGTTCGAGCACATGTAAACATTATACACATGTAGAAGCCTGAGGCTGATGCTGGGGATCTTCTTCCTCTGCACTCTACCTTATTTTTTTGATGCAGGGTCTTCCAGTCAAGTCCAGACTTAACATGCTGCAAGTTTCTCTAGCCAGTTTGTACTGGAGAACCCTGCCTCTAACTTCCAAGGCTGGGCGAGGCGTGGGCTATCACTGCCACCTGACATCTGCATGGGCTCTAAGGATCCAAACATGGGTTCTCTTGCTGGCATAGCAATCTCTTCAATGGTTGGCCAATCTCCCAAGCCCCAAATAAGCAAAACAAAGCAAAAATGAATACGAGCCAAAGTGAATTTTTATTATGTTTTGTTCTGAAGACATGACCCCACTATGCAGCCTTAACTGCCTGGAACTCACTGTGTATCCCTAGCAGTGATCTTCCTGCCTCTGCTTCCAGAGTGCCAGATTATAGGAATGTGCTACCATGAGCAGCAATGTCAGTTTAATTCTGTGCTTCAAGCACATCTTAAGATGCACAGTGGTATGATAAGTGCCATTTGCTCTTTCTGGGGAAGGATAATATATTCCTTAATTTTGGCCCAGGCATGTTGAAGGCAAAATCATCAAACTTTAAAAACAAAAGCATGAATAAGATCTAGGTCTCAAGGATGTTTAATTGGGAATATTGAAATTCATATAACTTTGTGATAAATACTTTCTAGGAATAACTTATTTCAGCTAATCATGTCTTTATTATCTTCTGAAGTAATTTTACTTCAGTGTAAATAACTATCTAATAGTAATAACTAAATATTATCAAATATTTAATAAATAACTATTTAAATATTAATAATGTTTTCTTCATTGAAAAAATTAAAAGCTCATGTGTGCACTTCTATGTGTTCAGACTAAACATTAAGCATGAGTAAAGCTTTGGCTAACAAACAGATGTCTGGTTCACAAGTTAGAATTTAATATTCCGTTGTGAAACCATCTCATATGCTAGTTTAAGTAAGACTGTGAGCGCCGGCACCTAAGAAGTTAAGTCTGCTTCAACTGTGGCTGTGGATTGCAAGTCTGGTGTCGTTTCCAATTTTTGCCGACAGAAAACTTACAGACTTTACTGAAAGCAGATGTTTAGAATGGGATGGAAGTCTAAGCAAAGCCCTCGTTGATTAATATCTTGTTGCACGTCTTTGATATGATACTAACAAATATTCAGTTATCTGAAGTTGATCTTAAGATTGCTCAACATTATCATGAAAGCATAATTTCTTAAATGATTTGTTCAAAGTGTCTATCAATCTATCCTGGCAGCAGAACCGCATGTTCAAGTTATTGCTGTCTGAGTTACAACAGCTGCCCTGGGAGTCTTGTCTGAACAGCAAGTTAACTGCTGTTCACAGTAATATCTGGTCTTTCCCACCCCGAAATATACACAAAGGATTTTTGTCATTCTTGGCCCTGGGCAGTAGAAGCAGCAGAGCCTGCCAGAAGACTGCAGGCAGAAGGTCCTTCCACCTGTTTCGCGCTGTAAGACAGACTCCCGAATGCGGGGCGGTGTGGAGGGTTGTTTCTGTGAATGGCAGCTGAATGCAGCAGCAGGATCCTTGGCAGTGATGCCTGAGCTCGGAAGCTGGCATTCAGGAGAGCTAAATAGAGAAAAGAAACTCGAGCAAACCACTTCCTGGAACACTGAGATCCTGAATGAGAAACTGAGAAGCACCACATTCTCGCTATTCTTATACCAGCCAAGGTCAGCTTTCCAAACTCCCATTCATTTGAAGTTGCCCCCTTCAAAATACGGTGGCAATGGATGAAGGTAATAAAAGCACTTCCTCTCTTTTCAGAAGACATTAAACGTTACTGTCTTGTTGTGTTTCTGCTTGAGGTTCTTTTTCCATCCTAGAATGATGTGCTACCACAGATTAAGCAGAGTCGTGGTAGAAGGAGTCGCTAGGGGAGACAAGTGACGTGTTCCACCTTCTAGGGACAGAGCAGGTGTCGCTATACCAGCTTGCTCGTTGCATCCTTTGATGTCTCCTAACAGAGCTGGGACTAGTTTTCCCTTGGAAAAGAGAGCTTGGGGTCAAACAATTGCCCAGGCTGAGGGCTCAGTACCCATGAGGAAGGTAAGTGGACTGCAGAGATCTACAAGTCGTAGGCTCTTCATAATCCTCTGTTCACTGTCTGGTGCCTCCTGGACTTACAGTTTCTTTCTTCTTCTTTTTTTTAACTGAGTAACTAATTTTTAATTATTGTTAGTTCAGTGGGTTTGTGGCAGACTTTCATTCTGTAGCCCAGGCATGCTTCAAAGTCTTAGCTATCTTTTTACCCCAGCTTTTCAAGTGTCGGTGCTATAGGCATGTGCTACCATGTGCCCCCACACCCTGCTTCTAGTTCCAAATCTACTCCTGCTCAGAATCCTAGCAGTTGGAAAGGGCAGTGACAAGTGCCTGAGGGGGTGGGGCAGACAGAGGCCAAGGATTCCTCTGGTTATTTTCAGTTTCTCAGGAAGCTTAAAATAGTTTACTCAAAACACAGTCATTATGGGTGTGTGTGTGTGTGTGTGTGTGTGTGTGTGTGTGTGTGTGTGTTTATCTGAGACAGGGGTTCACATAGCCCAGGCTGAACTTGAACTAGCTTTATAGGAAGGGATGACCATGAACTCCTGATCTCCGTGCCTCTACATCCAGAGTGCTGTGATATGCCACCATGCTGGGCCCCAATTAATTACACAAAAGAAATCTCAAACTCTTGATTATTTGTTGGAAAGATGAAATGCATTAGTATTCAAGGAAGATGTTTGCTCAGAAACAAGACTCTTCTGTGGGAGTATCTTAAAAGGTTTTGGTGATGAATTAGGAGAAAATTGGGTACGAGATGGAATTTTTGTAAAAGTTTACATACAGGGGCAGGATTTGGCCATGCTTCCTATCTAATCCTACATCTGGCAAGCTTTAAAAGGGTGTTCTGGGAAGGGCTATGCTGTATGGAGAGCCTATTGTTGCTGAGTCCTTGGTGCTTCTGTCACAGACTCCATTGGCTTGAGTTGCCAGAGGAAGTAACTAGGATGCAAGAGCAGGAGACCATACTGGATCTAGGGAGCTTTCCCTTAGAGCTGTGGATTCTTCAGAGAGGCTTGTCCAAAGAAAAGACAATGAGCCGCAATAACAATTGGCATAAAAGTACATTCGTTAAATTATCTGACACCTTTCATGCTACATCCTAGGAATATAAAAAGTACTTGTAGGTCTCTTCTACTTTTCCTGGACAGCAAGTCACCAAGGTTACACCCAAACTGCTTCCTTGACAAGTTTCTTTCTTCCATAGACCCCCAAGTTCTTTAGGTGCTGGGCAGCTGACTTCCCCAAACAATTGCTATAAACTACAACTTAAAATGATGTTACTCAAAAAGTCTGATTACCCTGCCGTCCTCTAGGGTGCTGTCATTCATATCCTGTAGGAAAAACCAGCAAAGGAAACAGTCCTTTCCCTGGAATGCCCAGCCACCATCTGTCCAGCAAACAGACTTGGCCCCTTCTCCACTTTCATTGTTTATTTTGGCTTTGTAAATTTCTCCCAGTAAAGCCCATGAGACTTTGTGGAATTCGTCCTCAAACCATAAGTCTTGTTTTAGGGTGGATGGTAAGCTCCAAGAGTGCAGCGCCTCAGCTGCCAGATGTCAGCACTGTGGGAAAGTGGGTGAAGCTACGTGGGATCTCTCTGTCTTCCCTTGTACACCTGCACGTAAAGCTAAGACTTATCTCAAAATAAAAATTCTAAATAAAAGCAGGCAAATGTGTCCATCCTGTGCTTTTTTTACTATGCCACTTTCTTCCTTCTGAAATTAGAGTAGTCGATCAAAGCCCACACAGGACCACCAACTCAAATTCTTTGGCTTCCATTACATAGACAGAAGCAGGTCTCTCAGGCCTTCCCGTATGACAATTTTGCTGGTTTAAGGGTAAGCAGTAGGAAAATACGCTATCTAGATAAATGAAGATGTGAGGATGATAGACAGTCTCATGGCTCAGCGTTCGTGACTGAGGACAGACTTCATGCTCTTGCTCTCCCTTGCCTTCCTCAGAACGCCAATCTATTGGGCTCAGAGCTCAGCAATGCAGCAGCTCTCGCGTCGTGTTCCCTGTGTGGCGGTGAGCAGTATCCTGAGTCTTGTTTTAGCAGCAGGAAACACTTGCAAGTCTTCCCATCACTCTCCTTCCCATGCTGCGATGTTTTGTTTGCTGTTCGTTTCTTGAGACAGGGTCACATTGTGCAGCCCTCGCTGGCCTGAAACTCACAGAGATCCTGCTGAGTTTTTGAGACACTCTTTCACTAAACGTGGAGTTTACTGATTTGGCCAGTCAGTCTGGCGTGACTCAGCCTTGTTACAGGGGCCAAGGGTCCAACTCCAGGTTTCCACACTCCTGCAGAAAGCATGCTACCAAAGGAACTATCTCCCTAATCCCCCACCTAAAGTAATTGTTGTTTTATTGACCAAGATCAAGTCACAAGAATCTCCCCGAAAGTCCCTAGCCAAGGATCCCCACTGACTGTAAGTGAAGTCCCAAATGGGGGTGGAGTGGGGAGGAAATGATTATAACTGAGTTGGGGACAAATAGGCAGTGGCCTGCTGGTAAGAGCAGCAACAGGACTTAGGTGTGTGAGCCATTACCCAGGAATCATGGTAAAGGTTCAGGCCTGCTCAGAGATAGTGAAGATGGAACAGGCACTTGGGAACCAGAATGACTGGCAAGCACACACATTTGTAGACTGCTTCTGAGCCTGCATGATGGTCCAGCCTGTCAAGTAGGCCCGGGTATGCTCCCCTCTGAAGTGTAAGAGTAAGAGACTGTCATTGCTGAAACCCAGAGAATTAACACATCCAGCAGTAGTACATACAGGCTTAGCTCAAAAAGCCACAGAGGTTATGTGTGTTATTAGCTATTCTGTTCTGGAAATTTGTTTCATTTTGACTTACATGACTTGCATGAGGCTATGGTAAAATGAAATAATATTTATTGTTTGTGGTGGTTTAAATGAGAATGGTCACCATAGACTCATATGTTTGAATGCTTGGTCCTTGGTGGAACTGTTTTGGGGGGAATTTGGAGGCGTGGCCTTGTGAGAGGAGGTGTGTCACTGGGGGTGGGCTTTGAGATTTAAAAAGCCCATGTCGATGTTCTCACTCATATTTGGTTTCTAGCCATAAATAAAGGACATTGAGCCTATAATTCGTGATCCTAGAGAAGCTAAATAAGAAGGTGAACCCAAAGAAAAACATATAGGCATCCTCCTGAATATTAACCTTCATCAGGCGATGAAAGGAGACTGAGACAGAGACCCACATTGGAGCACCAGACAGAAATCTCAAGGCCCAAATCAAAAGCAAAAGGAGAGAGAGCACAAGCAAGGAACTCAGGACCACGAGGGGTGCACCCACACACTGAGACAATGGGGATGTTCTGTCGGGAACTAACCAAGGCCAGCTGGCCCGGGTCTGAAAAAGCATGGGATAAAACCGGACTTGCTGAACATAGCAGACAATGAGGACTACTGAGAACTCAAGAACAATGGCAATGGGTTTTTGATCCTACTGCATGTACTGGCTTTGTGGGAGCCTAGGCAGTTTGGATACTCACCTTACTAGACCTGGATGGAGGTGGGTGGTCCTTGGACTTCCCACAGGGCAGGGAACCCTGATTGCTCTTTGGGCTGATGAGGGAGGGGGACTTGACCGGAGGAAGGGGAGGGAAATGGGAGGCGGTGGCGGGGAAGAGGCAGAAATCTTTAATAAATAATTAATAATAAAAATAAAATAAATAAAAATTAAAAAAAATAAAAAGCCCATGTCAGGCCCAGTCTCTGTCTCTGTGGCTCTGTCTCTGCCCCGCCCCCTCCTCTCAACCTTATAAGCTCTCAGCTACTGCTCTAGACCATGGCTGCCTGCCTGCTGCCAGATTCACCGCCTTGATGGTTATGGATTCACACCCTGAAACTGTAAGCAAGTCCTGAGTTGAATGCTTTCTTTCAGACATTGCCTTGGTTACAGCATCTTGTCATGGCAATAGGAAAGTAACTAAGACAATGATATATAGAAAAAGACTTTTGAGACAGGGTCTCATCATATAACCCAGGCTAGCTCACACCAAATATATATCCAAGGATGACCTTGAATTCCTGGGCATCTTGCCTCAGCCTACCAAACTCTAAGGTGGTGGGCATAAGCTACCGTGGTGGTTTGCATGAGAAATAACCCCACAGGCTCAGGTATTTAAGCAAATGGTCCCCAGTTGGTGGCACTGTTAGGGGACTTGGTGGAACTTTGCTGGCGGAAGTGCATCCCTGGAGCAAGCTTTGGGAGTTGATAGCCTTGCCCCACTTCCTGTTCGCCCTCTCTGCTTCCTGTGTGCGGTTCTCTCAGTTTCCTGCTCCAGCTCCTGCTGCCATGTCTCTCCGCCATTATGGCATCTGTAAGCCAAAAAGATTTTTTTCTTTTGCAAGTTGTTTTTGGCCAAGGTCTTTTATCACACCAAAGTGCCTAATACAGGGCTGAGAGATGGCTCAGTGGCTAAGAGCACTTGCTTGCTGCTCTTGCAGAAGACCCAGGTTCAGATCCCAGTACCCACATGGGGGCACACAGCTATCTCTAACTCCAGCTCCAGGAAGGACAATGCCCTCTTCTGGCTACTGTGGGCACTGTGTGCATGTGGTACACTTACATTCAGGCAGGCAAAACACTCACATGCATAAACACATTTTTGTATCTTTTTTTTCCAAGACAGCGTTTCTCCCTAGCTTTGGATCCTGTCTTGGAACTATCTCTTGTAGACCAGGTTGGCCTCGAACTCACAGAGATCTGCCTGCCTCTGCATCTGAATGCTGGAATTAAAGGTGTGTGCCGCCACCACCACCTGGTGCATAAATACATAAATAAAAACAAAAAGAAATAACTGACACAGCCACTTACTATGTTAGGCTAAGAAAAATCTCTTTTAAATAAGCACGTGTAATGTCTGCCTTTCAAATTATTTTTTCCTAGTTATCTAAGAATCCTTTTTGTTTGTTTGTTTTAATTTACTCCCCTTTTCTGACATAAGCATAATGCCCAGTGGAAGGATCTGGGGGAACAAGATGGATCAGAAGATATAACAGCATTCAGAAAGTACACAGTAATCCGTA
Source organism: Microtus ochrogaster (assembly GCF_000317375.1). Classification (NCBI taxonomy): domain Eukaryota; kingdom Metazoa; phylum Chordata; class Mammalia; order Rodentia; family Cricetidae; genus Microtus; species Microtus ochrogaster. The sequence continues at coordinate 19,367,285 of NC_022012.1, forward strand.
AGTAGTAACATAAGGGGTATTGCTGCATGCTCACTGAGGCAGACTGACTGACATCTGCTGCCTCATCACCTGCTATACAGTACATGACAAATAAGTACTAATTGAATTACTTTTCACATATGTGTGAACACGTTGCTGGGCTTGTAGATGTATGTGTAAGTATGTTTGCGCATGTATACATGCGTATGTGGAACCCAGAGACCAATCTCAGTTGCTCTTCCTCAAGTGTCATCCATCTTGATTTGGGCGGACAGAATTTTCACAAGAACTTGGGGCTCAGAAAATAGGCTATCCTGCCTGGCCAGTGAGCCATGGGATCTCCTGTCTTTGGCACCCAGTGCTGGGATTACTATTACATACAACTTCACTCATTTATTTTTAAGTTTGTTCTTTGGCAATGTGCATCTAAGATATTCTGACTACTCTCACCCCGAGCTGCTCTTACTTCCCTTCCATCCCTACCAGCATCCCCTCTTCCCTATCAATCTCTTCCTCTGATTAATGTCTTTTTGTTTTGTTTTGTGACCCACCGTGTTTAACCTGGCTTTGGGACTATTCAGTGAAGCTTGATTGGATAACAATGGGTCTATAACAATGATTTCCCCTCTTCCGGAATCTATCAGCAGCCCCCCGAGCCCTTTCCCCATCCAAGCTTGAGTGTTGACAGGCCCATTCTTGTGCAGACCCAGTCAGTGTGGGTAACTGTAGGTGTTGTGGGAACATGATTGCCATGGCTGTATCCTGCCTAAAAGGTGGCATCTTATGCCTTTCTCCCTGTTTTCAGGCTCTTACCTTCTTTCCATCCCCTCTTCTGCAATCATCCTCGTGCCTTAGAGGGAATTCTGTAAATGTCTTCTTTGTAGCTAAGCACTCAACCATCACTTATTCTCAGCACCCAGAGCAGCCATGAACTTCTGAATTTACCTCTGATCAATAGAAAAGGAGGCATCTCTGATCAACTGTGATTAGCTGTGTGCTGGTTAGGTTTTAGTCAACTTGACACAAAGAGAGTCATCTGGAAGAAGGAACCTGAGTTTAGGAAATATCTCCATTAGATTGGCCTGTAGGGCATTTTCTTGATTAATTATTGATGTGAGAGGGACTGTTGTGGATGGGGCCAGCCCTGGGCGGGTTGTATAGAAAAGCAAGCTGAGTGAGCCATGGAGAACAAGCTAGTAAAGCCCATTCTTCCATGGTCTCTGCTTCAGTTCCTGCTTCCAGGTTTCTGATTGAGTTCCTGCCCCGACTTTCTTCAATAATGAACTGTAACCTTGGAGTTGATGAAGTGAGCTATTTCCTTCCCAAGTTGCTTTTGTTCATGGTCTTTATCACAGCAATAGGAGCTGAGGGTAGCATTTTTCTGTGGGTACAAATGTAACTATTTACCAAGTAATTTGATGCTATGACAGCTTAGCTAAACCATGGTAGTAAGTATTTACTTAGGGCCTATGACATTCCCAATAATGGGTACTTAACTGAGTTTGTAGTACGAGGCATGAATTTCCATGTAGAATGGACTGAACAGAGAGAGTGATTGGTTACTCCTGTAACAGCCCTGCCGCTATTACACAAGTGTGCACATCTCTCCCTTGGTGGGTAGGTATTGTAGTTCAAAGGATCCACAGCTCAGTAAGACTTTAGCTACCTTTCCTCCCCAATAAGCTCACATATCACCATCCAGCACTATGAAAGCTAGCCAGTAAGAAGGGAACCTGTAGCTCAGTAACAGTTTGACTTCTTTGTGTCTTAGGGCTAAGACATGTGCTATTTTCAGTAATAAGGTCTTATCATCTAGCTCTTGGGGCAACCAAGAGGATTTGCAGGGGCCTATATTATTTGAGGGCCTTAGGGGCCTTCCTGATCAACAACTTATAAGGAGATGGCCAAACCCATAATAAAGATTTTTGTTTAATAATCCATAGCTTCAAGATGCAGCATATATATATATATATATATATATATCCTTACAAGTTACATATTTTAACTGGGTTATAAAAAAGTATACTTCCAAATGACTACATACATCTTTCTGCTCAGTTTATTATTCCTTCTTGCTTCGTTAACTCCCCCATCTAATCCCCTCCCTGCTTAAATTCACCCCAGCCTCCTCTCTCTGATTTTATATTAGATAATGCATTCTCCTAGCCCCCTTCCACTAAGTTACCGCTACCATGACCTCTTTCTGTATTCCTGCTTCTACAGTATTACAGATTGAACACACAAAATTAGCGATTCCCAGCTGGGATCCACATGTGAGTGGGAATGTGTGGCACCTGACTTTTGCTTGGGTTTGAGGACCAGACTCAGGTCTTTGTTGTCTGTAGCAAGAACTTTCAGACTGAACTATCTTCTCAGTCCCTGACTGAGTTTAAACATTGCTTGTTTAATACTGCAGCACAGAAATCTGCAGGAGACCCTTAAGAAGAAAAGAGGAAACTGTCATACGCCCCACATGAGTGTTTTGAATGCCACAGGTAATTTCCATCACATAAGTCACTTGCAGAGCAACAAATGGCAGATGGGCTTGAATCCCCCAGTTCTGGCATTGCCTTCTTCATCCACATACTAAGGGAAAGAGGAATCGGGACTGTTATTCAGCAGTGAAAATCCTGCCAATAAATTACATCTTCACACCTCCCTCCTCAGAGGAATTTTATTCATGAATCTGAAAAGACCTATAGAACTGTTTCATCTTTAGAATTTTCTTCTAATTTCTTATTTTCATCCCTCTTTTCCTCCTTTCCTGTTTCTTTCCCTTGCCTTTTGCTCTGTCTTTGGATTTCCTCTGCTTTCTCTCCAAGCGCTTAATCTCTTCTGCGTCCCCTTCCTTGTATCACAATTCTTTGAAATGAAAAACAGATTTCAACCTTTATTAAAAGAATTTGTTTTTTTTCATAGTTCCCTGGCCTTCACAGAAAATTATTTTCTCACCTTGAATTAATTTTCATAATAATTATCAGCAGATTAGAGGATCCAGATATCTGTAAGTTGAATGTGTTACGAGAAATTGAATGTTGACTATATTAAAGTTGTTTAAAGACTAACATTTATGCTATCTGGCATCTACTCTTTGGAAATGGCATTTAACTTGATGCCATTTATGCTGGGAATTCCTACAGTTACAAGAACCATCTGTTTTATGGGCTTCCTTTATCTGTATAGACATTTCCTGTTCTGTTTTCTCCTTCCCTCAAGACAAATTACAACTTATGTGTTATTGGTTTGGGGTTTTATTAGTGAGAAAGAAGGAGAATGCCTTTTTTTAAAAAAAATACATAAATCCAAACATTTGACAAGTGATGGAAGAAAGAAGTAAGCCATGAGTTATTGGCCCTAAATTACATTGGCAAGTTTGTGCTTATCTGTCTGACTGACTTGTCTTTAAATGAAAATGTGTAGTGATGTTTCATTTGTATTTTAATAAATAAAGCTTGTCTGAAGATCAGAACACAAAACAGCCACACTAGTCAGCCATATAGGCCAGGCAGTGGTGCACGCCTTTAATCTCAGCACTGGAGAGGAATATAGGGTGGGATAAGACAGGAACTCACTGTCTTTTAGTCTGAAGATTTCATAGAGGTAAGAGCTCTCTAGTGGCCTGGCTGCTTTGCTTTTCTGATCCTCATGTTGAACACCAATATCTGTCTCTGGGTTTTTATTATTCATGCTACAAAAATGTCTCTTCACTTAACTAACTTAAAATTAGTTTTTCAAAATTTTGTCAAAACTCAGTTCTCTTGTGTCCAGTTAATGTGTATATTCTGTGTAATCTTGGGACCACAGGTCTGATGTTAACAATACCGGATAACACCTCAATAGAGTTTCCCAGTGCTGGTACCACTTGTCTAGAACTATTCATGTGTGCGTGTGTGCATATGTACGTGTGTGTGTGTGTGTGTGTGTGTGTGTGTGTAAGAGAAAGAGAGAG